>NC_066554.1:13784460-13800579 GCF_024679095.1 Eriocheir sinensis
CGCCTCGCACGGTACATTTTACGTCCTGCAGGGTCGGCCCGACACGCACGCTGTGGTGTATTGGGGCACGGTAAGGACACACACACACACACACACACACTTTTCTAGAAGATGCTTTAAAGACAAAAGGTTTGAAGATCTTCGAACACCTTTGAGCATCAACGTTGCATGCGGGATCGAGCTCTGGCCCCATGGATTCGCCCCATGGAAGAAACAGCTCAAGGGCAACAAAAAATGGTGTAAAAAAAAAAAGACCGCTAATCGCTGTTCCTACAGAGACAAAAGTTATGAGCGGCCAAAAGAGAGGTCAATTTCGGGGGGAAGGGTGTCTTGACACACTCCTCTTGAAAGAATTTAAGTCAAAAGCAGGAGAAAATATAGACGAAGGAAGGCTGTTCCAGAGTTTACCAATGTAAGGGATGAAAGAAAGAAGATGCTGGTTAACTCTTGCATGAGGGGTTTGGACAGTATAGGGATGAGCATGAGTAGAAAGTCGTGTGCAGCGGGGCCGCGGGAGGAGTGGAGGCATGCAGATGGCAAGTTCAGAAAAGCAGTCAGGATGAACATAGCGATAGAAGATAGAAAGAGAGGCAACACGGCGGCAGACTTTAAAAGGTAGAAGTATCAGTATGTGGAGGAGAGCTGATGAGACGAAGAGCTTTAGACTCCACTCAGTCCAGTGAGTGGTACCCGCCCCCCCCCCCCACACACATGAGATGCATACTCCATACGAGGGCGGACAAGGCCCCTGTAAATGGATAACAATTGTGCGAGGGAGAAGAACTGGCGGAGACGGTACAGAACGCCCAACCTCAAAGAACCTGATTTAGTGAGAAAAGATATATGAAGCTTCTAGTTGAGATTTTGAGTTAAGGATAGACCGAGGATGTTTAGTGTTGAAGAAGGTGATAGCTGAGTGTTGTCAAAGAATTGGGGATAGTTGTATGGAAGATTGTGTCAAGTGGAAAGGTGGAGAAACTGTTTTTGAGGTGTTGAAGAACACCAGGTTCTTCTTGCCCCAATCGGATATAATAGTAAGGTCTGAGGCTAAGCGTTCTGCTGCCTCCAGCCTGGGATCGTTTAGTTCCTGTTGGGTGGGTCTTCTATTAAAAGAAGTTGAGTAATGCAGAGTAGAGTCATTGGCGTAGGAATGGATAGGACAGTTCGTTTTGGAAATAAAATTATCAATGAACAACAGAAAGAGAGTGGGAGATAGGATATAAAACTGCGGGACACCAGTGTTAATAGTGTTGTGCCGAACGTGTTACTTGGGTTCCGTGTCGCCGTCAGGAGACTCCGTGGGAGGGAGATATGTAAAAAACACCTTGCACAGCTTCTGTAGTTTAATATTCCTCCTTAGTACAATTCACTCTGACTCTTCACTGACTACTAGCTGACTATGACTTACTAAGACTGGGACTGACTCCTCTCGCCCTCTTCTCCTATATGTATACCGAACAGTACAATCTAGAACGTTACAGTATATTCGATCATACAAGAATGAACATGTAGTAAATATCTGGGCGAGCTGGCAACACTTCCCGCCTGGCTGTGCCCCGCGAGGCGCGGGCGGAGCCATTGCTCCACGCACCCCTGCTCTCTCCTCCCGAAGTCTTCCAGAGGCCCATAGATCCCGGGAGAAGCTTCCAGCACAACAATAGGTTTAAGGCAAGAACAGTGACCGTCTACCAGAGCACAAATAGAACGATCAGAAAGGAAACTGGAGATAAAGGTACAGAGAGAAGGATAGATACCGTAGGAGGGTAGTTTGGAAAGCAGATACTTGTGCCAGACCCTATCAAAGGCTTTTGATATGTCCATGGCAATAGCAAAGGTTTCACCGAAACGGCTAAGAGAGAATGACCAAAGTATATATGGGAAGCGAGGAGGGTGCTGAAGCCCTCCAAAGACCCTTCCCATGTCCTCACTTTCCGTTTCCCTATTGTCTCATCAATACCAGAGAGTAGTTTAGCATGCTCTCTAAAGACAGATCCTCTCTCTTTCCACACCATACTACATTCACACAGCCTACACTTCTTTTCCCAAAAATTGAAATTCAAATTGGCGCACCAAAACAGTGCCTCGTAGTTCCCGCCTGGGGGGTGGGGGGGTGGGGGGGCGCACAAATTCCCTCAGGGAGGAATCCCCTTCCGGCTGCCGACTTGAGAGGTGTCTTGATAACTCCTCGAACCTCTTTCTTATCAATTTCTGCAACATTCGCTGTCTTCGTTCTAATTTTCATTCTGTGGAACACCATCTCTCCTCCTACAAACCTCCCCTTCTCTTCCTCATCGAAACACAGGTTTCTGAGGCTACTGACAGCAATCTCTACTCTGTTCCCTCCTACTATCTCTGTCCTAAATTTCAATCCAATGCTGAATGTTGCGTCTACGCGCGCAACGATATCATTTGCTCACGTGCCCACGACCTTGACTCTTCAGAATTTTCCACCATCTGGCTAAGACTTCATTGTCATTCTATTACTAAATACAAATGTGCTGTTTATCTCTCACCTAACTTTACTAACTATGTGTAGACATTATAACAAGTGATGAAAGGTGGTGAAGGAAACACGGGCTAGGGAACGATTCCTCTGAAGAAGCCCACTAAGGCTAAACTAGTCAGGAGTATACTCTCGTTCCCTAGTCCGTGTTTCCTTCACCACCTTTCATCTACTAACTATGTAAAATTCTTTGACTACTTGAACTCTTAGAGTGGAGCACATCTTAACCCACTCTCCATTCGCTGAAATCTCCATCTTGGGAGATTTCAATGTTCACCACCAGCTTTGGCTTTCGTCCTCTTTCATTGACCAGCCTGGTGAGCAAGCCTACTCCTTTGCTCTTCTCAGCGATCTAGAACAGTTGGTTTAGCACCCTACACGTATTCCCGACCGTCTTGGAGACAGGCCCAACATACTACTATTCATATCAGACCCTATGACATACAGTTTTTCGCAAATTTCTTTCAAACGAAGACTCTGATCAGCATGGTGCTTTGGCACAGATTATTTCACACACTCTGCTAATTTTTGACGCTATTTTGCATTGCCAGATGCGGTTAATTATGGCGTTTACTCCTGACTGTGATGGCAAGACCTGCGTGAGCCACTTACACATTCGAACAGGTGAGGCGTGACGTATTTGTGACGTGTATCCACCAACTACCTCCACCCCTGGCTTCCCCTACTCCTATCCCTCCCTCTCCCTCCCTCCTACACTCCTCCTTTTCCCCTGCACTCTCTCTCTCTCTCTCTCTCTCTCTCTCTCTCTCTCTCTCTCTCTCTCTCTCTCTCTCTCTCTTGGTGTACATGAGATGTGAAGCTATGCACACATTTGACTTGTCTATAATGGCGGATAACCCGTAAGTATATGCTCAGTATGGTCTGGTGTTTTATGCACACGACCCTGATTCCTGTTCCAGCGTAACTGGATGTTGCTTAAGTGCTATATAAGGTTTGTTTGGCAATTATACAACTAATGAAAGGAATAAGTGTGGAATTGAAGCGGGAATTCATTGCAGAGTAAAAACGTGAAACAAAATTGGAGAAATATATGAATAATTTATTCTGATCTTAGGAAAAGACTGCCATTTGATATAGGTTCATGTAGATATGTTGCAAATTCATAGCAAACAAAAATAGACAGCGAGTATATGATGTGTGGATAAAAATGTAAGTAACTGACCACATGTTACTTAATATTCATCACCATCGACAAACAGGTCATTCTCCTCATCACTGTTGATGCTGGTGTAGACGGGATATAATTTATATTTATCTGCCATCAATTCAAGCCCTACGTGTGCATGGATTCTTATCTCCTGTACAGCGTAAGTGGAAGAGAGAGAGAGAGAGAGAGAGAGAGAGAGAGAGAGAGAGAGAGAGAGAGAGAGAGAGAGAGAGAGGTATGGGGAAGAAAGAGGGCGGGGGGAGAAAGTGCGGGGGAGAAAGGGGAGGGAAAGGGAGAGATGGTAGTAGGGGAAACCAGGGGTGGAGGTAGGTGGTGGATACACGTCACAAATACGTCACAAATTAACCGCATCTGGCAATGCACAATAGCGTCAAAAATTAGCGGAGTGTTTGGAACAATCTATTCAAAAGCACCATGCTGATCACAGTCTTCGTTTGAAAGATATTTGCGAAAAACGGTATGTCATAGGGCCTAATATGAATAGTAGACCTCTTCCTTACTTCTAACCCTTTTACTTACTCTGTCAAACTGTTTTCTCCGTTGGGCTCCTCCGATCACAACCTTATTTCTGTATCCCGTCCTACCCCTCCTGTACACCCTCTGAACCCACCGAAGAGGCGAAGCTTCTGACATATTGCTTCAGCTCGGTGGGACGACCTGAAGGTGCACTTTTCCGATTTTCCGTGGAATGAATACTGCTTCCAGGAGAGAGAGACCCCTCTGTGTGTGCCCAGCGCATCACAGAGGTGATTGTCTCTGGAATGGAGGCATACATTCCACGTACTTTCTTTACTCCTCATGCTAAAAAGCCTCGGTTTAGTCACGCTTGTTCTCGTGCTATCAAAGATAGAAGCAGCTCACAAAAGGTACCAGATCCTTGGCACTCCTGCTAACCATGACCTTTACATTTCTGCCCGGAATCGTGCCAAATCTATTCTTCGGCACCAAAACCTCTTTCATCAACAGTAAATGTCAAAACCTTGCTTTTTTCTAGTTTTTCCCGGGACTACTGGCACCTTGCCAAAAACATCTCCTCCAGTTTCACTTCTTCATCTTTCCCTCCTCTCCTTAACCCTGACGGCAGCACCACCATCTCATCTATCTCTAAGGCTGAACTCTTCTTTCAAATTTTCTGTTAAAAACTCCACTCTGGACGATTCTGGGCATATTCCTCCTACTCATCCCCTCTGACTCCTTTATTCCTGTTTTAAAGATTTTTAAGAACTATATTTTCTATGCTCTCTCTGGCTTCAACTCTCAGAAAGCTTATGGACCTTATGGAGTGCCTCCTATTGCCCATAAAAACTGCTTCTGTGCTGACACCCTGCCTGGTCAAACTTTTTCGTCTCTGCCTATCAACATCTACCTTTCCTTCCTGCTTAAAGTACGCCTTTATACAGCCTGTGTCTAAGAAGGGTGAGCGTTCCAATCCCTCAAACTAAAGCCCTATAGCTTTACTTTCCTGTCTATCTAAAGCTTTTGAGTCAATCCTTAACCGGAAGATTTAAAAGCATCTTTCCACTTCTGACCTATCTGATCGTCAGTATGGGTTCCGCAAGGGGTGTTCTACTTGCGATCTTCTTGCTCTCTTAACTGCCTCTTGGCCATCCTCTCTTAGCCGTTTCGGTGAAACTTTCGCAATTGCGCTAGACATATCGAAAGCCTTTCAGAGTATGACACAAGTCTTTGCTTTCTAAACTGCCCTCTTACAGTTTCTATCCTTCTCTCTCTCCTTTTATCTCCAGCTTCCTTTCCGGGCGTTCTATCTCTGCTGTGGTAGACGGTCACTGTTCTTCCCTTAAACCCATCAACAGTGGTGTTATACAGGGCTCTGTCCTATCACCCACTCTACTCCCGTTATTCATCAATGATATTCTTTCCATAACAAACTCCTACCCACATACGCTGACGACTCCACCCTGCATGATTCAACTTCTTTCAGCAGAAGACCCTCTCAACAGGAATTACAAGAATCCAGACTGGAGGCTGCAGAACGCATACCCTTAGACCTTGCTATCATTTCCGATTGCGGTAAAAGGAACCTTGTGTCCTTCAATGCCTCAAAAACACAGTTTTTCCACCTATCAACTCGACAAAATCTTCCAAACACCTATCCACTGTTCTTCGATAACACTCAGTTGTGACCTTCTTCAACACTAAACATCCTTGGTCTATCCTTAACTAAAAATCTTAACTGGAAACTTCACATCTCTTCTCTCACTAAATCAGCTTCCTCGAGGTTGGGCGTTATGTATCGTCTCCGCCAGTTCTTCTCCCCCGCGCAGATGCTTTCCATCTATAAGGGCCTTGTCCGCCCTCGTATGGAGTATGCATCTCACATGTGGGGGGGCTCCACTAACACAGCTCTTCTGGACAGAGTGGAGTCCAAGGCTATTCGTTTCATCAGCTTTCCTCCTCTTCCTGACAGCCTTCTACCTCTTAAATTCCGCCGCCATGTTGCTTCTCTTTCTATCTTTATCGATATTTTCATGCTGACTGCTCTTCTGAACTTGCTACCTGCATGCCTCCCCCACTCCCGCGGCCCCGCTGCCCACGACTTTCTACATACTCATGCTCATCCCTATACTCTCCAAACCCCTTATGAAAGAGTTAACCAGCATCTCCATTCTTTCATCCCCTTCACTGGTAAACTCTGGAACAGCTTTCCTTCGTCTGTATTCCCTCCTGCCTATGACTTGACCTCTTTCAAGAAGAGTGTATCAAGAGACCTCTCCACCCGAAATTGACCTCTCTTTTGGCTACTCTTTACTTTTGTCTATATGGGAGCGGCGCGTAGCGGACTTTTTGTTGCCCTTGAGCCGTCTCCTTTGATGTAAATAAAAAAAAGTAGGTGTGCTAACCAGTACACCATTAGGCACAGATTGGAAAAGAAAATTTGTCTAATATATTTACTATAATCATAATCTATACAAGATTCTCTCTCTCTCTCTCTCTCTCTCTCTCTCTCTCTCTCTCTCTCTCTCTCTCTCTCTCTCTCTCTCTCTCTCTCTCTCTCTCTCTCTCAGTTTCAGCCAAAGGAGCAACACATCGCGGTGTTCTGCACGGAGGAGGAGGTGGATCAGCTAGTCGAGGCCTTAAGAGCAGCAGCCTTTGTCAACTGGGGCCGTATTCTCATCATCCATGCTGTTCCTCGTTACTTGCTGGATCTTATGCAGAAGCTCACGGAGGAAAAGGGCGCCATCATAGACGTGTGTTCACGTGTCGCCTTTGCCTACCAACCTCATCTAGACACACAGCCCATAAGGTTTGATGTGTAGAAGTGTTCATGTTTTTTACTAATTGATGTTGATTTCACTTGACAGCTCAGATGTAGAACGATGGCATAAGAATAAATCCATAAATCATGACTTGTGTACACGATGAGAGGAAGTGTGCAGCTCCTGTAACCCACATGCAGTAGGATCTTGCACCTAACGAGTTCACATACAACAAATTCACATCTTATCTAACGTGAGGAGTGTGGTGGTGGTGGTGATTGTGCTCATTCATCTTTCACAGCTGTTATCCAAAATGTTAGCGCCGTTGTGTAGGCGGTAGGACAATGAAACGACCCTTCTCGCTGGACGCACGATATAACGTGATCAAGCCTGTCAACAATAACATTTACCTTCAGGATCACAAACGTGAAACTCAAAACGCCCGTGTCTATGAGCACTACAATGGGCAGCTAATAACTTCTTAACATTTAACGTCCAACATTATATGTCACTTAACATTTAACGTTAACATTTCACGTCCTACATTGTATGTCGCTTAACATCTAACGTCCAACATTGTATGAAGGCAACGAAGGCAACAACAGTACAGTATATAATGGGAGCATTTCCCAACTCCAAAAATAACCAGTGATCGCTAGCTACTTTAACTAAAACTCGGTCAGGGCCTGTTGAAGCGATGAGGACTCTCACCCTCTAAAATCTCTCACGTGATAAATTATGGTGCAATGTGCCTATATTCTACAAGACATTGATCCCAAGTGTGTATCCTAACATTTATTCATGTGAATTGGTGAGAAACACTGTACCATTCAGTTATTACAAGCTAAATACTCCCAACTGAGCTTACACCATTTTCACATTTTTTCTACTCTCCTGCCGCATGTATAACTTGAACCATTTTTTCAATAGATTTCACGAAGACTAATGTTTAATCTGGCAAGTACCGAATAGAATCTAGTCAGTAGAACTCATGTTATAGAACTCGTGGTAAAGAGATATTTAAAAGGCCGAAACCCGCACGGTGCCGAAAAGAGCGGCTGAGCGGCCGAACTCACTCTCACCGAGAGCTACCAAAACAAAGGGGGAAACAGAACTGTAGCTGTAGGACAGTGGAGAAAGAAACAGTGGTACACCTAATTATAGAATGTAGTAACTACGAGAGGCAGAGAGCGGAGTTAGAAACAGGAGTAGTGACGGTGATGGGCAGGGAGGAGTTGGCGAGGAGGCTAGAGGAGGAGAACGGGGCAATCTGCACAGTGTTGGGGCTGTATGGAGACAAAAAGGAAACAGAAAGAAGAATTGTAAAGCTGGCAAAAGTGTTCCTGATGCAGTGCTGGAAAAAAAGGGCACAAATGCTTGAATAAATGCACAGAAAACAATGAAAATAAGTGATTTCAGCAACAAACAGAAAATTATAATATAATAGCGTATTACAGTGAGGAAAGATAAGTAACACAATACTATTGAATGGCAAAGTGTGTGAATAAGAAGAGAGGACCGAAAGGAGGAGGACCTAAGAAGCGATACAAAGCGTTACGGGTCAAAAGAAGAAGGCTTGTTTTGGTTTGGTTACGGACCATCTCAAAAAAGAATGCCAAGCAGTATTAATACATATGAACAAGTATAGTCTGTGTTCGTGATTTATTAATTGCTTGAGTGTATCAAGTGCCTAAAAACAACGAACATTTTTTCCCCAGGTTGTAGATTCTACAACGGTCCAGCCAAAGGTTCATAATTTCATTTATTATTATACCGCATTTGTGTCAAAGATTATTGAAGAAAAATGTTCTCAATAATATTAACTTTGTTTTGAATTACACTGGGATAAGTAAAACATCTTTTTATAGTAGACCCAGTTTTCTGTACCATATTATGCTTTCCAGATAATCTGGCATCTTTTTTTGAGGTATGGAACTGGTCCCTTTGGGGTAAATAGGCGAAGATATAATCATACTACGACAGGCGAATGCACTTACGTATTCGGGTCTACTGAAAACGTCTCCTTCGTTCGGTTCCTCGTGTCCCTCCTCCGGGTGGGGTTCTCCTGCAGAGCAGACGGCGAAGACGAAAAGACACTTCTTCCCGTCGTCAAACCTTTAGCAATCTGCCTCTCCCTCCTTTCCTTTAAACCATATTCTCTCCTGAATTGCGTTTCACTCGGGATGCCGAATAAGGGCGCCTTTATACGAGTGTGGGACAGCCTAATAGATTTGGTGACCTCTCTGACCGTAGTGTCACAACATCCCCGACTTTTGCGATAGTACACGGATATCAACAGAGGATAGGCGTCCCCACACCATGAGCGCCATGCACAACCTTCATAATTATATACTCTTCTATCTATCTTATTTACCCCTCACCAGTGGTGGGCACCGCTAACCAAAAAGTTAGCTTCGCTAACTGGTAATCCACTAACTAAAAAGTTGGCTTTGCTTACGCTAAATCGCTAAACTGATAAAGAAATTAGTGAAAGCTAACGCTAACCGCTAATCGGTAACTTTTCTTAATATGAATTTAGCTTTGGTTTAGTATTTCGGTTCTAAAACCCTTAAAAACAGACCTAGTGACCTGAAATTTCAATATTTTGTAGCTTAGACATAAACCTTTCTAGAAAGGTATAGCATACCAAAATCAGATGAAGATAAAGGTGTACACAAATTAAATTCAACATACACTTTATTTATGCCTATATGAACTTGCAATAGCAGTACATAAAGACAAAATCTGATAAGGTATTTGATGACACACTACACAGGACTGCTCCCCCACACAGCTAGGGATAGTGGATCAATTTATATTTAAAAATATAAATAATACTAAGGAGTATAATAAGGGAATAAGTAAATAGCAGTGTTTATTTCTTGTCAGTTGGAAAATGTCGCATTCTTGTTATTAAATCCCGAGTTCAAAGAGTCGGAAAAGGAAGATATATTACCCTAAAATATCCCCTAAATAATCCGTACTAATTGTCCAATTACCCTACTTTAAGGTGTAACTTACCCAAAAAGGGAAGCCCTGGAATTATTGCGCCACGTGGCTCAACTGGTGCTGAGTCTGCCCACAACGGACAAAAACAAACCTGTATGAACTTTTAGTGGAGTCAAATTAACGGAGGAGGAACTTCATTTAGCGGAAGCTAATTGGTCCGCTAACTGTTTCCAAAGTTAGCGAAAACGCTAATCAGCTAACGAAAATGTTAGCTACGCTAATTAGCGATTAGCGGAACTGTGCCCACCACTGCTCCTCACTCTATTATGATATTAATTTCTGATACCCTTCTTTCCACCTTATACCAATCATTCGTATACACTCTTCTCCTATTTATCTTATTTACTCCTCACCCTATTTATGATATTCCTCATACCCTTCTTTCCACCTTATACCAATCTTTCGTATACACTCTTCTCCTATTTATCTTATTTACTCCTCACCCTATTTATGATATTCCTCATACCCTTCTTTCCACCTTATACCAATCATTCGTATACACTCTTCTCCTATTTATCTTATTTACTCCTCACCCTATTTATGATATTCCTCATACCCTTCTTTCCACCTTATACCAATCATTCGTATACACTCTTCTCCTATTTATCTTATATACTCCTCACCCTATTTATGATATTCCTCATACCCTTCTTTCCACCTTCTTCCAATCTTTCGTATACACTCTTCTCCTATTTATCTTATTTACTCCTCACCCTATTTATGATATTCCTCATACCCTTCTTTCCATCTTCTACCAATCATTCATATACACTCTTCTCCTATTTATCTTATTTACTCCTCACCCTATTTATGATATTCCTCATACCCTTCTTTCCACCTTCTACCAATCATTCGTATACACTCTTCTCCTATTTATCTTATTTACTCCTCACCCTATTTATGATATTCCTCATACCCTTCTTTCCACCTTCTACCAATCATTCGTATACACTCTTCTCCTATTTATCTTATTTACTCCTCACCCTATTTATGATATTCCTCATACTCTTCTTTCCACCTTCTACCAATCATTCGTTCCGCCTTCTGGCGGAAACACAAAATATTCTTTTTCTTTTATATTTCATTGCAGTATCTATGATTATAGGACCTAAATTAACGTCAATAACTTGTATAAGTGAAAATATCTTAATTTTCCCCATTGGTATATGTATTTGCATCTAATGAATGCAAATCTAACTAGTGTTTCTTGGTATACCTATTACTGGTAAGATGCGAGCCTTAACTGTATACTGATTTCCATTGTCAGTGCCATGTTTTTATTATGACTCATGTCTACTCCAGGGTTGGTCCAGGGTTCCGTGTGTGCCTGCTGGGGAGGGCAGGGGTCCACTATCTGGTCCAGAGAGCTAAATATGGTGGAATGGCTCACCTGGAAGTGTTAAGCCGCCTGGCACAGCATGTACCCTTCGTGGGAGTGTACCGGGACTCAGGCGTGACTCAAGACACCACCGTGGACCCGAACAGTCTGCCTGTGGCGGGGGACGAGGAGCTGCCTGTTGCCTGGGTGGCTACCAATTTTGTAGGAGCTGTTGGGAAGCTGATGACGGACGAGGGCTACAGACGACACGGCCTTGGCAGTCTCATTATCACTGTAACAGCAAGGCGACAAGCTACCCTCCTGAAGCTCATTCCTCATGCCTTTGTTGACGCCAGTAACGCTGCTTCTATCGCAATGTTTACGGGGCTTCCTGGCTGGAAGTTAACACATGATGTATTCACGGTGCTTGCTGGTGTCACTTTGCAAACTTACACCCAAAGACAGTAAGCAGCTGGTCCTGATATCTGAGACCACCAGCTGGCAAGTGAATGCAAAATGTAGTTTATCTATGTTGGTCTACCAATAATAAGTTGATTTTTATAGAGGAAAACCTTGCATCGGTCATTTATTTTCTCTCGTTTACCAATAAATAAAACAACGAGAATGATCAACTACATTTTTGTTAACAACAGTATCACTTGTGTACTGAAGTGTAATTGTTACATTAAGCACCAATAGAAAATAAAGTTAATCTTAGGGAGCACCACTCCAAACCAATATTCGTAGTAGTTTAGCACGTGAAAGAATTAATATTTTAATGCATTTTCGTATACGTTTTACCTTGGGGAGGGGCCAGGGGAGCAAGCCTCGTTAATTATAAAGTTGGGTGGCTTCGATTTTCTAAGTCCATTGTTATTGTTGCACGAGGGCCTCTATAAACAGACTGAGCTACATAGCTGCCTTGCAGTACACCATACAAACTAGTTCCTAAGTCAGTAATATCCAGAATGCGCATGGATCATTACGATTTCGGACATAAAACGGTCTTTACGAGTTCTACGTTATTTTCTTCTCTATATTAAGGCAAATAATGCCGCAAGTATTTGTATTTTATAATTTTAAAGGATTACATTTATGAAGTATTACTACGCGGGGTGTATCACGCTGCCACGTAGGCAGCTTTCTGAATCACAGTCTTCCTCGGGACGCCATGATGGACGGTGGGATCGACACTCAGCTTTTCTTTAGTCTCCTGAAATTATCATTCTACAGTACTTCACTCCTCTCTAAGTGTTAACGGACTATTTAGCCACTTTATTGGTATCACCCATGAGGCACTTTGCGTCACATTGCGCCGTCAAATAACCCAAAACCGAGTCCTTGTGACCCTTCAATACCACCATATTCGAACAGTGACACGGGCGCGTCACATGGGATGCGCTTTTTGCCTCGTGGGCGCATCAAGCTGTGACTGACAATTTGGGCAGATAGAGCTGCCCTTCTCAGCACAGGAGGGTTCGAGGGGGGCAAAGCTCCCCGTTAGAATGGGGTTCGCCCCCCGTTAGCGGTTAGGTTATAAAGTTCGGTTGCAGTATTTTAAATATATTCGACATGCGGTGTGGGCCGTCGAAAATTACGCAAGCTCACAACACGGGACGGAGTGGGGCGGCGGCGGCCACTACACTGGGCATATAATGACACGCCCTACACTCGTCAACAGACCGGCTGCGGCGGCTTCTGGGTTATGTTGGAATAGATTACAAGAGTATGCGTTAGGGACTTTCCTTACATTCAAGACTAGGGAATTATCCCTATTTTAAGGATTTTTTAAGGGAAATTTTGGAAGCCCATTTTTCAGTGATTTTGCCTTCCTCCCAAAACCCCGACTCGCCACAGGTCCCCAGGCTTGTTTTGGGGGTAGGGGGGGCATGAGTCGTGGAGGGGATGGAGTGGTAATTCCTAAGATTTACCGAAAATAAATAAACACTTTTACTGAATGTAAGAGTAAGTTAAAATAAATATGCCAATAAAATTCAGTCCATAAAGTTGTATAAAATAACCCCTACTATCCATATCAGACCCTATGACATACCGTTTTTCGAAAATATCTTTCAAACGAAGACGCGGACCAGCATGGTGCTTTAACACAGACTGTTTCACACACTCCGCTAATATTTGGCACTATTATGGAATGCGGTTAACCCATCAACTATTCGTCATATAAGAAATCTGAAATTACCATTGTATAGGTAATAAAAAACTATAACAGTTGTGGAGATAAGTGGAAAAAAGTGAACGTTTTTTGGAAAAAAATCGTTTTTTCGTTTTTTTTCTTCAAATTTATGACCGTTATAATTTGTGTATCAAAGTTTCGTTTGCTGCGCTAATTAAATCATAAATGTCCGCTTCTTTTATTATAGAACACAATTTGTTATATTTTTACTCCTTCTATCTAAAAATGTTTTTTATTTTTTATCTTTTTTTATTTCAGTAATCGGTTCGCGTCAATTCAACTCACGATATCTCGGAAAAAAAAATCATACCGCGCCGCGCGCTCAAGGTAGCCAGTTAGGTGTGCGTTTTGGACGAGAAAATCAGATGGGAGGGTGTGCACGAGAGTGTTAATGGAGACTATCATTCGCGACAAAATGGTGAAATTCTTTGAAGAAAATAACATAATAAATAATTAGCAACATGGTTTCCGTAGTAAATGTTGGTGTTTAACTAACTTTTGATTTTTTTCATCACATTTTTGAAGTGTTAGTAGATGCAGGTTGGCCAGAAACGGGCCACCCCGCTAGGACACGTGGACTAAATCGGCCACCCCGCTAGGACACTTGGACTAAATCGGCCACCCCGCTAGGACACGTGGACAGGGCAGACCACCCCATTAGGAAAAGTGGACAGAATCGGACACCCCGCTAGAACACGTGTACAGAACAGGCCACCCCGCTAGGACACGTGGGCAAAATCGGCCACCCCGCTAGGACACATGGACAGGGCAGGCCACCCCGCTAGGACACGTGGACAAAATCGGCCACCCCGCTAGGACACGTGGACAAAATCGGCCACCCCTCTAGGACACGTCAACAGGACAGGCCACCCCGTTAGGACACGTGAATATATTCGGCCACACCGCTAGGACACGTGGACAGAACAGGCCACCCCGCTAGGGCACATGGACAGTACAGGCCACTCCGCTAGGACACGTGGACAAAATCGGCCACCCCGCTAAGACACGTGGACAAAATCGGCCACCTCGTTAGGACACGTGGACAAAATCGACCACCCCGCTAGGCCACGAAGACAAAATCGTCCACCCCGCTAGGACACGTGGACAGAAGAGGCCACCCCGCTAGGACACGTGGAAAGAACAAGCCACCCCGCCAGGACACGTGGACAGGGCAGGCCACCCCGCTAGGACACGTGTACAGGGCAGGCCGCCCCGCTAGGACACGTGGACAGAACAGACCACCCCGCTACGACATGTGGACAGAACAGGCCACCCCGCTAGGAAACGTGGACAGAACAGGCCACCCCGCTAGGACACGTGGATATATCAGGCCACCCCGGTAGGACACGTGGACAGAACAGGCCACCCCGCTAGGACACGTGGACAGGGCAGGCCACCCCGGTAGGACACGTGGACAGAACAGGCTAACCCGCTAGGACACGTGGACAAAATCGGCCACCCCGCTAGGACACGTTGACAAAATCGGCCACCCCGCTAGGACACGTGGACAGAACAGGCCACCCCGCTAGGACACGTGTACAAAATCGGCCACCCCACTAGGACACGTGGACAAAATCGGCCACCCCGCTAGGACACGTGGACAGGGCAGGCCACCCCACTACGACACGTGGGCAGAACAGGCCACTCCGCTAGGACATGTGGACAAAATCGGCCACCCCGCTAGGACGCGTGGACAAAATCGACCACCCCGCTAGGACACGTGGACAAAATCGGCCACCCCGCTAGGACACGTGGATAAAATCGGCCACCCCTCTAGGACACGTCGACAGGACAGGCCACCCCGCTAGGACACGTGGACATATTCGGCCACACCGCTAGGACACGTGGACAGAACAAGCCACCCCGCTAGGACACATAGACAGAAAAGGCCACTCCGCTAGGAATCGTGGACAAAATCGGCCACCCCGCTAAGACACGTGGACAAAATCGGCCACCCCGTTAGGACACATGTACAAAATCGGCCACCCCGCTAGGACACGTAGACAAAATCGTCCACCCCGCTAGGACACGTAGACAGAAGAGGCCACCCCGCTAGGACACGTGGACAGAACAGGCCACCCCGCTAGGACACGTGGACAGGGCAGGCCACCCCGTTAGGACACGTGGACAGGGCAGGCAACCCCGCTAGGACGCGTAGACAGAACAGGCCACCCCGCTAGGAAACGTGGACAGAACAAGCCACCCCGCTAGGACATGTGGACATAACAGGCAACACGGTAGGACACGTGAACAGAACAGCCCACCCCGTTAGGACACGTGGACAGGGCAGGCCACCCCCTTAGGACACTTGGACAGGGCAGGTCACCCCGCTAGGACACGTGGACAGAACAGACCACCCCGCTAGGACATGTGGACAGGACAGGCCACCCCGCTAGGAAACGTGGACAGAACAGGCCACCCCGCTAGGACACGTGGACATAACAGGCAAACAGGTAGGACACGTGGACAAAACAGGCCACCCCGCTAGGACACGTGGACAGGGCAGGCCACCCCGTTAGGACACGTGGACAGGGCAGGCCACCCCGCTAGGACACGTGGACAGAACAGACCACCCCGGTAGGACACGTGGACAGAACAGGCCACCCCGCTAGGACACGTGGATAAAATCGGCTACCCCGCTAGGACACGTTGACAAAATCGGCCACCCTGCTAGGACACGTGGACAGA
>NC_066554.1:13805679-13900679 GCF_024679095.1 Eriocheir sinensis
ATATATATATATATATATATATATATATATATATATATATATATATATATATATATATATATATATATATATATATATATATATATATATATTACGTTTCCGCCTATGGCGCCGGTCGGCTTTCCTGATGGGGGCTCGGTGGTCGGCCCCAGCCCGTAGTGGCGCAGGTAACTGTTTATAGAGGCGCCATCTAGCTTGATTCATGCTGCCCCCCGTAGCTCATCACTGACCCTCTCTTTTAGAGAAAGAATCTAGAGTCCGGATTGATAGGTGGTCTTCTGAACAGCATGTGGTTAGTCTTAGGCCTACTTTACGTTTATAGGTATCCAATTTCCATGTAGTTATACTGAATGGCTGTACCTTTGTAGGATGTAAAGTTGTCTCTGTATTCTCAATCTAAAATCACATTTTTTTTTTATGCAATGTAATACTGATGCCGTAGCGTTTACTATAAATAAATCTTATTCTAAGTTTTGTTTCATTTCGAAAGATAAAATTTTATTTTACGGTTTAGTATTGTTTTTATTTTAAATTACATAATATATGGGGGCTACCATACTGTTTTCAATGCTGAGGGCCTTTAAAGGTCTTATCCGGCCCTGGTCCCGTCACATGTTTGTGTAACACTATTTTCAGGATGTTGATCTTTCTGATGCCCAAACTCAAGTTTCATGTAACTCAACAGTTTACTACAGCAACTGATACAGTAAATAATGTAGTTAAATATATAATGATATATAATGGATAAAGGAGGAGGAAGGAAACACGGGTGTTTTGAGATGAGTGTCTTTACGACTGGTTTCGCTATTGCTTCTTCAGGGGAAATGAGGTGGCTCAGGTGTCATCCTGCTATACATCCTGCTATATATATAAAAAACATAGCAGGATAATTCTTGAGCCACCTCAGTTCCCTTAAGGAAGCGAAAGCGAAACTAGTCGGGAATAAACTCACCTCAGCACCTCAGCACCCACCTTGTCGAAAATGTCCTTGCAGGCATAGAGCACGGTTAATAATGTATACATCCACGTATATGTAGACTATTAACATTAAAATTTACATTCAGTGACTATCAGGACATAATCATGTTAAAGCTTAAAAAAAAAAAAATCTAATGAACAACCACATTTATACTCTTATAATGATTTCATAACTATTTGATAGTTATACTATATTTATAATATTATTATATTATATAATTATTACATATAGTATAATATAGTTATATATAAATGATATAGAATACATTTAATAATATATAGATCCACGTATGTATATAGACTGGTAAATATAAAATAAGAACATAATTTTATTATGTAATGACTGTCAGGACATAACGATCTAACATTTTTCTATGATCCCTTTACTTCTAGGAAACCGAAAGTAACGAATGCCTTGGCCTACTGTTTTAACTTTTTTTGTTAAAACATACATACACTGCACAGTTATGCGGCATAGTTAAAAAAAAACTATAAAATTGGTAAGTATGAAATATTCACAATGAAACGTGTATGTATTGACAACTCAGCGGATATACTGTGACTATTAATGGGTGTAACCAGGATCCAGGGTGGGCGAGCCTGGTCGAGAGGGATTCAGATGACGTTGACCACTCGCTACTTGGTGGCTGTATTTACCATAAATCGACTCAAAATTTAAAACATAAGAGAAATGAGTAATATATTTTTTCCCGACTAGTAGATACAGTATTTGGGGATTTGACTCCAAAAGACCTGTTTACTCAAACCTATAACGCGTAGTAATATGAAGCTATGGACACAATATAGGCTACATATCACTGTACTGATATTATTTTTGCTTTAAAATGCACCAGTAATGATATATATGCGTTTTTTTTTTGTGGCCAAAATATAACGTGATCACTGTGATTGGTCGTAACGTAGGAACATGGCAGGCCTCGCCTCGCCGCGCCCACCTGATCACCCCGCTGCTCGGCTCATCTTCTGTCAGCATCAGAGCAAACTGTCCAAAACAAAAAGGATATATTATGTTTGTTTTGCGCCTATGTGCAGAGACACCACGATGAATACACCAGAGAAAAGTTCATATATGTACCAAAAGGTAAGAAAAAGAGAAAACAGTGGTGGTTCTCTGCTGGGTGTGACTTCCCTATGGTGGAAAATGCATGTTACTGCTGTAAATATCATACTGATATACGTATTAATGTACTTGTGCATATATAAGTAACTTGCAAACGATGTGGAGCTTTGGGACTTGGGGTGAGCTGTTATACGTTACGGGAGTGTGTAGCTGACTTCTTTTATTTTTTATTATTTTACATCAAAGGACACGGCTCAAGGGCAACAAAAAGAGTACAAAAAAAAAAGCCCGCTACTCGCCGCTCCCATAATAGATAACAGTAAACGGTGGCTGAATCGACAGAGTAACACCACCGCGTTCAGGAGGACGCGAGTTCAATCCCCGCCCGGTGCCACCAAGCTGGGATTTTTCAGCCGCCGCCGAGTGGCTTAAAACTACCCACATGCTGTCCAGAAGACCACCTATCAACCAGGACTCTAGATTCTAGGATTAAAGATGAGCTCCGGGAGGGCAGCATGAGCCAATGCAAGATGGCGCCACTATAAACACTCGCCTGCGCCAGAACGGGCTGGGCCGACCATCAGGACCCACCGGGAAGAAGCCTTGGGCCGATCATCAGGTCCCACCGGGAAAAAGCCTACCGGCGCTATAGGCCGCGACGTAAAAATAAAAAATAAAAAATAAATAAAATAAAAAAAAAAATAGCCAAAAGAGAGGTCAATTTCGGGTGGAGAGGTGTCTTGATACACTCTTCTTGAAGGTGGTCAAGTCATAGGCAGGATTAAATACAGATGAAAGAAGGCTGTTCCAGAGTTTACCAGTGAAGGGGATGAGCATGAGTAGAAAGTCGTGTGCAGCGGGGCCGCGGGAGGGGGGGAGCGATGCAGTTAGCAAGTTCAGAAGAGCAATTTGTGGGTAGGCGGTGGCCGAAGTGATAGCGTCCTGGACCCACATTCGCCGCGTGATGGACGACGCGGGTTCGAATCCTCACGCTACCACTCGGATTTTTCAGTCACCGCCGAGTGTCTTAAAACTACCCACATGCTGTCCTGAAGACCACCCATCAACCCGGACTCTAGAGGAAGCCGTCCAAGCGAATCAAGAACGAGTTCCGGGGGGCAGCATGAGCCAATGCAAGATGGCGCCACTATAAACACTCGCCTGCGCCAGAACGGGCTGGGCCGACCATCAGGCCCCACCTGGAAGAAGCCTTGGGCCGACCATCAGGCCCCACCGGGAAGATGCCTACCGGCGCAATAGCCAACAACGTAAAAAAAAAAAAAAAAAAAAAAAAATATATATCGATTGAAGATAGAAAGAGATGCAACATGGCGGCGGAATTTAAGAGGTAGAAGACTATCAGTAAGAGGAGGAGAGCTGATGAGACGAAGAGCCTTAGACTCGACTCTGTCCAGGAGAGCTGTGTGAGTGGAGCCCCCCCATACGTGAGATGCATACTCCATACGAGGGCGGACAAGGCCCCTATAAATGAGAAGCATCTGTGCGGGGTTAAGAACTGGCGGAGACGATACAGTGCGCCCAACCTCGAGGAAGCTGATTTAGTAGTATAGATGTGAAGTATCCAGTTGATATTTTGAGTTAAGGATAGACCGAGGATATTTAGTGTTAACCCTTAAAGCGCGGGGTTGTTTCCTGTGGCTGTCCTCCCACGCGGGCATATTCAGGCTAAAACATACCTCACTTCAACCTTGCATAACATTGCTGCTACTTAACACACGTGACTGAATGAAGTATCATTGTATCATTGTAAAGTACATACCCTTACCTGCCCTTTGACGTTAATTTGAAATCTATATGACCATTGGCAGCGCGAGTACCGAATATTGAATAAGATCACTTAAAACGCATAATTATAGACAGTTTTCCACCCTTGGTGGATTTTCCTTCTATGATTTAGTAATAAAAGGCATAAACTTATACAGTTTATGTGAAAAACACCAAAAAAATACTTAACTTATGGGCCTTTCTGATGTCCTTGATTGGTACTGAGGTCAAATGGCCCCCATCTTATGGATGAAATTCGCTGGAAGGTGAGAGGAGGTGGGATGTCTAGCGGACATCTTCTCAAAGCCAACACTGGCATACACTGACCAAAAATTAGTCAAGAGAGCATGGTTGGGTATTGTTTCAAAGAAAACGACATGCTTACTCTACTTCACCATAAACAAATTAAATTTGACAGCGCGCTAAGTGAAAAAATGCTTTGTCGACTATTTTCGACACCCGCGGTTTGAGCCCAGGCACCAGCCGTCGACAATTGTCGACACCCGCGCTTTAAGGGTTAAAGAAGGTGACAGCTGAGTGTTATCGAAGAATAGAGGATAGGTGTTTGAAAGATTATGTTGAGTTGATAGGTGGAGAAATTGGGTTTTTGATGCATTGAAGGATACAAGGTTCCTTTCACCCCAGTCGGAAATGATAGCAAGGTCTGAGGTTAAACGTACTGCAGCCTCCACTCTGGAGTCTTGTAATTCCTGTTGAGAAGGTCTTCTGTTGAAAGATGTTGAATAATGCAGAGTGGAGTCGTCAGCGTATGAATGGATAGGACAGTTTGTTATGGAAAGAAGATCATTGATGAATAACAGGAAGAGAGTGGGTGATAGGACAGAACCCTGTAGAACACCATTGTTGATAGGTTCATGGGGAAGAACAGCGACCATCTACCGCAGCGGAGACAGAACGGCCGGAAAGGAAGCTGGAGATAATGGAACAGAGAGAAGGATAGATACCGTAAGAGGGCAGTTTAGAGAGCAAAGACTTGTGCCAGACTCTATCTAAAACTTTCGATACGTCTAGCGCAACTGCGAAAGTTTTACCGAAACGGCTAAGAGAGGATGACCAAGAGTCAGTTAAGAGAGCAAGAATATCGCCAGTAAAACGCCCCTTGCGGAACCCATACTGGCGATCAGATAGAAGGTCAGAAGTGAAAAGGTGCGTTTGAATCTTCCGGTTAAGGATTGATTCAAAAGCTTTAGATAGACAGGAAAGTAAAGCTATAGGGCGGTAGTTTGAAGGATTAGAACGGTCACTATTCTTAGGCACAGGCTGTATAAGGCGTACTTCCAGCAGGAAAGAAAGGTAGATGTTGATAGGCAGAGACGAAAGAGTTTGACCAGGCAGGGTGTCAGCGCGGAGGCACAGTTTTTAAGGACAATAGGAGGCACTCCATCAAGTCCATGAGCCTTCTAAGAGTTGAGGCCATAAGTCTTAGGGCTTAGGCCTTAGGTCTTAAGAATCTTAATAGCAGATATACAGGAGTCAGAGGGGAGATGAGTAGAAAGGATATGCCCAGAATCGTCCAGAGTGGAGTTTTTGCAGAAAGTTTGAGAGAAGAGTTCAGCCTTAGAGACAGATGAGACGGCGGTGCTGCCGTCAGGGTTAAGGAGAGGAGGGAAAGAGAAAGAAGTGAAACTGGAGGAGATATTTTTGGCCAGGTGCCAGAAGTCACGAGAAGACCTAGAAAAAGCAAGGTTTTGACATTTTCTATTTATGAAAGATGTTTTGGTAAGTCGAAGAATAGATTTGGCACGATTCCGTGCAGAAATATAAAGATCAGTTGTGCGAGGGCTCTGGTACCTTTTGTGAGCTGCCTCTCTACCTTTGACAGCACGAGAACAAGCGTGATTAAACCAAGGCTTTTTAGCATGAGGAGTAGCGAAAGTTTGTGGAATGTGTGCCTCCATTCCAGAGACAATCACCTCTGTGATGCGCTGGGCATACACAGAGGGGTCTCTCTCCTGGAAGGAGTAATCATTCCAAGGGAAATCGGAAAAGTACATCCTCAAGTCGTCCCACCGAACTGAAGCAAAATGCCAAAAGCATCGCCTCTTCGGGGGGTCCAGATGATGTACAGGAGCGATAGGACATGATACAGAAATAAAATCGTGATCGGAAGAGCCCGACGGAGAGAATAGTTTGACAGAGTAAGCAGAAGGGTTAGAGGTAAGGAAGACGTCCAGTATGTTGGGCGTGTCTCCAAGACGGTCGGGAATACGTGTAGGTTGCTAAACCAACTGCTCTAGATCGTTGAGGAGAGCAAATTTGTAGGCTTGTTCACCAGGCTGGTCAGTGAAAGAGGATGAAAGCCAAAGCTGGTGGTGAACATTGAAATCTCCCAAGATGGAGATTTCAGCAATGGGATAGTGGGTCAAGATGTGCTCCACTTTAGAGTTCAAATACTCAAAGAGTTTTACATAGTTAGTTGAGTTAGGCGAGAGATGAACAGCACAGATGTAATTAGTAATAGAATGACAATGAAGTCTTAGCCAGATGGTGGAAAATTCAGAAGAGTCAAGGTCGTGGGCACGAGAACAAATGATGTCGTTGCGCACGTAGGCGCAACATCCAGCTTCGGATTGAAATTTAGGATAGAGATAGTAGGAGGGAACAGAGTAGAGGTTGCTGCCAGTAGCCTCAAAAACCTGTGTTTCGGTGAGGAAGAGAAGGTGAAGTTTAAAGGAGGAGAGACGGTGTTCCACGGAATGAAAATTAAAACGAAGACCGCGTATGTTGCAGAAATTGATAAGAAGAAGGTTCGAGGAGTTATCAAGACACCTCTCAAGTCGGCAACCAGAAGGGGAGTCCTCCCTGGTGGAATTTGTGGTTCCCCCCCCCCCCCCCCCAAGCGGGGACTCCGAGGCATTGTGAATTAGCGCCATTTTGAATTTTAAATCTTGGGAGATGGTGTGTATATTGTGTGAATGTAGTGTTGTGTGGATAGAGAGAGGATCTGTCTTTAGAGAGCATGCTGAACTACACTCTGATGTTGATGAGACAATAGGAAAACGGATTGTGAGGACATGAGAAGGGTATTTGGAGGGCTTCAGCACCCTCCTCGCTTCTCATATATACCTCGTTGGGAGTAGCTTACGCCCGTTTCGGTAGGTGTCTTCCTACCTACTTTATAGCAGAGTTTGGGAATAGGGATATGTGACTGACTGTTGTTGGGTTGCGATAGGCTGTAGGTGGGGTGTAACAGACTTAGGGGATATGTGATTGACTGTTGGTGGGTTGTGATAGGCTGTGGGTGGAGTGTGACAGGCTCACGGGATATGTGGCTGACTGTTGGTGGGTTGTGATAGGCTGTGGTGGAATGTGACAGACTATGGGTGGGTTATGCTCAGGGCCGGATTTACATGTTGCGGGGCCAAGGGCCCTGAAAGTGTGCGGGGCCCTGTCAGGTTCACACCCCACAAGCATTTAGTAAATTTGTCATATACTAATCATCATGTTTATACAAACTCACCAACTACTCATTAGATTTAACGTTGGAAAATCAGGAAACAAAGTTTTATAATGCATGTAATAATACAGTCCTCTATTAAAGATAAGTTGTTTACGCAAAGTACTACATCACAATGTGAAAGAGGGACACTGAGAAAATCAACAAAAAACTAATTGTGTTATGATTTACATCCTCAACTTTGAATAAATTATAAACTAACCTAACTTAAATTGACTGCAATAGACACTTAACAATTTCAAAGGCTTATAGCTTCCTCCTGGCTTTGATTCTTGTTAAGTCCTCGATCACTTCACGAATACAAACACTCCTGAGTAGTTTGTGTTCAGCACTCAAAAGGGCCAGAGACGCCAAACGACTTTCTCCCATGGTACTGCGCAGTGTTCTTTATTCTTTTTAGCTTAGAAAAGGATCTCTTTCCAGTGCAGTTCGTCACGAACATTGACGAATAGATACATAGAGCTATCTCCACGTTGGCGAACGCTGCCATCACATCACAGTTGTGTATGGTTGAATACATTGTGACTCAAGTCGATTTTTCCTGGCTTCCCTCTTCTAGAGCTGTTTTGAGGAATGCCTGGAAATGCACAATTTCTGAAACCAGACAAGGTTCCAGGTCGTTTGGATAGCTCCTGACCAGATTGGCTGCAGAGTCCCTGAGCTTTTCTGTTTGCATAGTCATGATGTTAGACAGGAATGCGAACCGCTGCTGAAGTGTCTCATAGGATTTTAAGCGATCTCTGAGTGACAGTATTAGCTGATCAAGGATGGGTTATGTATGATGTGGTCCTGAATCTCTCCCTGGGTGACAGCTTTGTGTCCTCTGCGCTATCTGCTTCATCATGATGTCACTTCCGCCTTCGCACACGTCCTCGATCGTTTTTGTATTTATTATGGCCACATTTTTGGACAGCAATCTGTTCGTAGTCATCGAACCGGTCCCGTTGATCTTGAACAATCTCAATCAGTGATTTGAGTAGATTTAATGCTGTGTTCAAATCAAGGCATGGCTTCTGCAAATGCTGACTTATTGCATTAAATCTCTTAAGGATGTTCTGCCATGTCACTAAGAGAATTACTGTTTCAAGTTTCTGCATTTCCTGCAAAAGACCAGAGGCCTCACATCTAGCATCTGCATTTAGATGTTCGTCCATTGCTAGATTTTCTAGTACCACTATGTTTTGCTCGTAGCCATTGGCTATGGCTTCTACAACATCTTCTCAGGCCGACCATCGTGTGTCTGGCAAGCACTTGATAACTGGTAAGCATTGCAGCGCATCTCGATGTTTGCGCCAACGATATGTTGACTTGACCAGATAAACATACAGACGTTGAATCGTACCAAACATAGTCACTGCAACATTCAGCAGCACACATCCCAACAAGATGCAGTGAACGAGCCATGCAAGGAACAAACTGAAAATTCACAATGACGTTTTATGTGCGCCTGGGTGCCATTGTATTTTGCACATAGCCTCATATGTAGCCTGTAGTCTCTCTCTGACGTTTTTTTTTTTTTTTTTTTTTTTTTTTTTTACAGCAAAGGAGACAGTTCAAGGGCACAAAAAAAGTAAACATTAATAAAAAAAAAAAGCCCGCTACTTGCTGCTCCTAAAAAGAATCCAAAGAGGTGGCCGAAAGATAGGTCAGTTTCGGGAGGAGAGGTGTCCTGATACCCTCCTCTTGAAAGTGTTCAAGTCGTAGGCAGGAGGAAATACAGATGAAGGAAGATTGTTCCAGAGTTTACCAGCGTGAGGGATGAAAGAGTGAAGATGCTGGTTAACTCTTGCATAAGGGGTTTGGACAGTATAGGGATGAGCATGAGTAGAAAGTCGAGTGCAGCGGGCCGGGAGGGGGGAGGCATGCTGTTAGCAGGTTCAGAAGAGCAGTCAGCGTGGACATATCGATAAAAGATAGAAAGAGGCAACAGTGCGGCGGAATTTAAGAGGTAGAAGACTATCAGTATGAGGAGGAGAGCTGATGAGACGAAGAGCCTTAGCCTCCACTCTGTCCAGAAGAGCTGTGTGAGTGGAGCCCCCCCACACATGAGATGCATACTCCATACGAGGGCGGACAAGGCCCCTGTATATGGACAGCAACTGTGCAGGGGAGAAGAACTGGCGGAGACGGTACAGAACGCCCAGCCTCGAGGAAGCTGATTTAATAAGAGATGAGATATGAAGTTTCCAGTTGAGATTTTGAGTTAAGGATAGACCGAGGATGTTTAGTGTTGAGGAAGGTGATAGCTGGGTGTTGTCAAAGAATAGGTGATAGTTGTTTGGAAGATTGTGTCGAGTGGATAGGTGGAGAAACTGTGTTTTGAGGCGTTGAAGGACACCAGGTTCTTCTTGCCCCAATCGGAAATAATAGTAAGGTCTGAGGCTAAGCGTTCTGCAGCCTCCAGCCTTGAGTCGTTAAGTTCCTGAAGGGTGGGTCTTCTAAAAGAAGTTGAATAATGCAGAGTGGAATCATCGGCGTAGGAATGGATAGGACAGTTCGTTTTGGAAAGAAGATCATCAATGAACAACAGAAAAGAGTGGGAGATAGGACAGAACCTGTGGGACACCACTGTTAATAGATTTAGGGAAGAACAGTGACCGTCTACCACGGCAGAAATAGAACGGTCAGAAAGGAAACTGGAGATAAAGGTACAGAGAGAAGGATAGAAACCGTAGGAGGGTAGTTTAGAAAGCAAAGATTTGTGCCAGACCCTATCAAAAGCTTTTGATATGTCCAGCGCAACAGCAAAAGTTTCACCGAAACGGTTAAGAGAGGATGACCAAGAGTCAGTTAAGAAGGCTAGGAGATCACCAGTAGAACGCCCCTTGCGGAACCCATACTGGCGATCAGATAGAAGGTCAGAAGTAGAAAGGTGCTTTTGAATCTTCCGGTTAAGGATTGATTCAAAAGCTTTAGATAGACAAGAAAGTAAAGCAATAGGACGGTAGTTTGAGGGATTGGAGCGGTCACCCTTCTTAGGTACAGGGTGTATGAAGGCATACTTCCAGCAAGAAGGAAAGGTAGATGTTGACAGGCAGAGGCGAAAGAGTTTGACCAGGCAGGGTGACAGCACGGAGGCACAGTTTTTAAGGACAATAGGAGGCACTCCATCAGGTCCATAAGCCTTCTGAGGATTGAGGCCAGAGAGGGCATAGAAAACATCATTTTGAAGAATCTTTATAACAGGCATAAAGGAGTCAGAGGGGGGATGAGTAGGAGGAATATGCCCAGAATCGTCCAGAGTGGAGTTTTTAGAAAAAGTTTGAGAGAAGAGTTCAGCCTTAGAGATAGATGAGACGGCAGTGTTGCCGTCAGGACTGAGGAGTGGAGGGAAAGATGAAGAAGTGAAGTTGGAGGAGATGTTTTTGGCTAGATGCCAGAAGTCACGGGAAGAGTTAGAGAAAGCAAAGTTTTGACATTTTCTATTAATGAAAGAATTTTTGGTTAGTCGGAGAATAGATTTGGCACGATTTCGGGCAGAAATGTAAAGTTCATAATTAGCATTAGTTTGCAGGCTCTGGTACCTTTTGTGAGCTACCTCTCTATCATTGACAGCACGAATATCTGAATATCTGTGAAAACTTTGAGTTGAACCTTAGAATAATCATCTACATTATATACAGGTGAATGAGAACTACTAGGCAGGTCATATTGAAGTCTCTTCTCAACCCCAAAAATTATGTAATGGGGAGATTGTCCCGTTGACTCACAAACACGGCTGTTTATGCTTGCTGCAACATATGCTAGCCAGTCCTCCCATGCATGCTGAAGTCCGCTAACGACCGGGCGCAAGACATCTAAAATCGTCTTATTAGCGCGTTCAACAAGGCCGTTGCTGACTTGATGATAACTGACTGTAAAACTTTGTGTAATGCCAAACTGTTTGCATATTTCTGCTAAAAGTTGATTGCGAAAGTCAGTTCCATTATCACTTAACAACACCTTAGGTGTGGAGCATGGACAAATTAGATGAGTTATTAGGGCATGAGCAATGGACTTAGCAGATTTATCTTTCACCGGGCTAACACAACGTACCGCGACAAGTGATCTACACAAACTAAGAGGTACCTAGAGCCCTGGTGGCTGGTGTGAAGCTGTAGCAAGTCAATAGAAACTATATCCCAAGGCCGGTCAAGGGGCGGGTATTCTGGGTCGGTGCAGGTCTAGGCACCGTCCTTTTATGTTGGGCACACTTGACACACATAGACACATACGCGTCAATATCTACACGCATAGTTGGACAAAAATAGACCGCTCGGGCCGCTGTTAATGTGCGTTCCCTCCCCGGGTGACCAGCGATCACCGCGTCATGAACTAAGTTCAGCACCGCCGGTACATAATACTCCGGTATCACAAACTGTGCTACAGACCCCTTTTTACGGGGGCCATTAGCGGCACAAGACGTCGTCCTGTGGCAAGAAAAATTCAGAAAAAGACACAGTTAGTGGCGGGAGACTTGTTTCATCACCCGACTCCAGAGCGTATATTACACTGGGCTGCTGCTAAATCCTTTAGAGTGAAATTTTCAATTTCAGTAGGCGTTTCTGCCACTGAGCCAACAGGCACGTTTCTAGACAGTGAATCCGCGACGACATTCGCGCGGCCATGTAAATACTTAAAGGTTGGCCCAAATTCCTGGATGGTCAGGTAACACCGTGCGAGTCTACCAGCAAGGTTTCTACCCTTAAAAAGCTCGGTGACCGGCGCATGGTCCGTAAAGACAGTGATAGGATAACCAAGGATAATATCTCTAAAACGTTTAAGAGCCCAAACGACCGCTAGGGTTTCCTGATGGGTCACTGAATAGTTCGACTCAGCCTGGTTTAAAGTACGACCTGGGTACGCAACAGCGCGATTTTTACCGCGAGTGTCCGGTTGCATCAAAACAGCACCAAGTCCTAGGGTTGAGGCATCTGTATAAAGTGTAAAAGGGACGTTGTAGTCCAGGAATGCCAAGGCTGGAGCGTTGATTAACGCTGACTTCAAGTCTGTAAAACTCTTGTGTTGTGGGGCATTCCAATGAAGAGGTACCTCTTTCTTTAAAAGTTGCGTCAGAGGCGTAGCAATTTTGGCAAAACCTTGTATGAAAGGCCTATAGTAGCCGGACAACCCAAGGAAACACCGAATGTTTTCGACGGTATGGGGTTGCGGAAAATTCTTTATGGCCGATATTTTATCGTCCATTGTGTGGATTCCATCTCCATCAACAGTGTGGCCTAAAAAGGTGATTTTTGGCTTTCAAAATTCACATTTAGTCAGCTTGACCTTAAGCCCAGCGTCTCTAAGTTTAAGCAGAACTGCTTCTAATTTAGCTAGGTGATTGTCCCCATCCTTGCTAAGGATGATTAAATCATCTAAATATGCGTAGACTTCTTTGCCTATCATGTCTGGGAACAATGTGTTGATCATCCTCTGAAAAGTAATGGGTGCGGTTTTGAGGCCGAATGGCATCCTTAACCATTCAAAATGACCGCTAGGGGTACTGAAGGCTGTAATATCTCTGGATTCAGCTGCCATAGGCACCTGCCAGTACCCACTTAAAAGGTCAAGACTACTGAAAATAATATTCCCTTGCCCCAGGGACATTAATAAGTCACCTAAAACGGGCAGAGGGTACCTATCATCCTCAGTCACTTCATTTACTTTCCTAAAATCGATGACAGGCCTGAAACTTCCGTCCTTTTTAGGGACTAGGAACAAGGGTGAGTTCCACGGAGATCGGGAATGCTGAATGACACCCTGGTCCAACATATCTTTAACCTGTTCATCTACAATCTGCCTTTGACTGTGTGGAAGTCTTTATGCTGGAATGTACACCGGTTTGGTGTCGGGTTTAACCCTAATCTTGTGCTCTGTCGTATCAGTCGCACCTAAAGGCTCACCGGGCAGGGCAATGACATCACGATACTGATGTAAAAGCTTCAGAAGCGGGCCCTTAAGCTCGGGTTATAATCGACCACTTTGACTTAAGAATCGACAGATGAGGCCTGACATGTCTTGTCGCCGGCGTCGGGTTGACCCACCGCGCCAACATAAGTCTGCTTTAACTCTAAAGGTTCTGGCGACACCTGTCCGTCGAACGCTAATGCGCGATCCAAAAAGACTCCATTTTTTAGTTTAACTGGACCGCCAGTGGCGTTAACCACTAAAGCTACGGTCCTACTTCCCTCGAGTACTGTGTTGAGGGTGGACTCTATCGCTAACGTGTTCACACGACTAGTCCCTTCTAGGCAGACGTCACAACCTACGGTGGCGTTAGGGACTGACACGGGGATGTGCATTGTGGTTCGTTGAGGGATTTCATTTTTCCATCCCCTGAAAACATCAGGTGATGTTGGTGGTTAATTATGAAGTGAGGTGGTGCCCGCGTCATGCACCGGCACCGTGGAAAGAGTCGGAACGGTATGCACTACCGACTCAGGAGAAACACTTTCCCGACCCTTGCTGGGTGGTTCCTTTCTTTCCCAGGGAGAAGCGAGGCACATAGGATGATCCATGGCCTTGAAAGATCTCCCTTGAAACCTTACTGTATTAATATCTGGAATTATTACCATGCGGTTGGACCTCAGTGACGACAACCCAAGAAGACCGTCAGACGGCACTGAAAAGTTTGACGTCACGCATGACAGGGGTGTTTCGTCCCAAACTCACTGGCAAATACACCACCCCAAGGATGTTAAGCCTGTCGGTGGTGATACCGCAAAGGCTTAGGTCAGAGGGTCGTAGCTGGTAGCGGCCTTCCCGCGACGCGCGTTTTAAAGCTATGTACTTCTTTTTTGACAACACATTAACCGCAGCGCCGGTGTCGACCGCAAATGACGCTTGTAGCGGACCCAGCTTTACTTTAAGTGCCATAATTTCAGGCTGACTGCACGCGGCCACAACAGATTCAAACAAAATACTATTGTCAGCCTGCACTGCAGTCCCAATTTCCTCTGGCGCCCGGGTTGCTACCCTGGGTCGTTTTGGGGGCGGCGCTCGGCTTCCCCCGACCCCTTCACGAACTTTCCTGCTCGCTCTTTCTTCAACTTTAGCACAGAGAAACACTCCTCTGTGGTGTGGCTACCAGTACCGTGAATAAAACAGGACCTGCCAGTGTTGTAGCCCTCGGCACGACTTTTTGAAGCGGCCGGGGTCTTCTGAGAAGCAGACTTGCCTGACATCTGCGAGGCTCCCCTTTCCTTCTTTGCCCTGCGATCCCGCTGACGATTTATACAATAGTCAACCGTATGACCGTCTCGCTGACAATAAGAACAGTGACGTTTAGGCTTTTCGGTGGCGGATGCCACCATCGATGAGGACCCGCTAATATTAGCAGCTTTCTGTTCTACAGCTGCTACAGCGGGAACTAGCGCTCCGTCTTTCTTCTCATTTTGGTCTTGAGTTTAAGGACGAAATCGTGCAACTTGTCAGTGGGGCCGTAGGCTAGGGATAAAGAACTTTTTCGAAACTGGCTCTTGATGACAACCATGTACATGAAAAATTCCAGAAATTTGATCACATTAGATAGAGACATATTCTCTCCCTCTGTCCAGCCACCAGCTCTCAAATATGAGCCCAAATCAGTAGACAGCTGATAGGCGTCCACTTGCCCGGCAAAAACACCTTTCCTCTCCACAGCTGAAATCAAGTTGGTCACAGCTACATTTACGCCCTTGACGAGGCTGTGTTTAACATTCTCCCCGAATGATTCCAGAAAATGTGACCGAAACTGGTCATAATCTTTGGATTGTTGCGGTTCCATGAACGCGCTGGTGTGCATGAGAGCTGAAACTTCTGTTCCCGGCTTTAATCTGGACCTAATGAAGGAGATTTTGTCTCCCGGTTCTGACACAAATGAATTATTCATAACATCCTCGCATTGTAGGATGAAGTCTCTAGCAGTGTAATCCGGTTCATTGCCTGCGCAAGCTCTGACTGATGCCGTAGTCAGCAGAAGTTTAATGGTATTAGTAGCCATTGTGGGTTGTTGGTTAGTTATGTTATTACCTTGTTGATCATGCAGGTAGGAAGGAGAAGGAGGAGGAGGAGGAACTCTCATGAGTTGACCCGCTCCTTATGTTACGGTAATTGTCATCCTTGACGGCCTCTTCCGAGTCTTTACCAACTTCTGATGTTCCTTGGCCAAAGCTGCTAACTCCGGGTCAGGTTTCCCTGCCATTTAAAAGGAGGCATTAGTAAAATGAGGCTTCATGAGGAAGAATATGGTAAAAGGAAAAGTATTACCGCTAAACTGCACTAAAGGTAATGATCATTCACCGCTAAGTGTGTGCTCACTCGCCCCAGATGCTTCCAAAACGCATGAAAAGAGGGAAAAGAATAATGAGTGAATACTTAGCACGATAAAACTACCTTCTCCACTGTCCAACAAAACACACACAAGAAAGGCGAAAATAAAATGAATGACTATACTTAAAATGCGTTACAATGTTCACAATTCGGGAAAAATATTTAACATCCACCTACACTTGAATAAAATTCAACAGCCTAAGGGAAACTAGTTACGACTTCACACGGAGAGACACACAGCACGTAAAAATCACCTGAAATGTCTTAACAAGTGGTGTAAATTAAAACCGTATTATGCTGGGATCACACATCCACGATTTCGCTCTGCGACGGTTGGCGATTTTGAAAATTTCCGAAATCGGCATATACGCTCGACATCGTAGCGACGTCCCTGCGATTAGTCGCAATAGTCGCGCGGTAAAGTTCGCACGACTTGCGGGTGCCGGCCCGTCGCGCGAACATTTTGAAATGTTCAAAAAGTTCGCAGAAGTCTGCGATATTGGCCAAATCGCACGATTACTCGCACGGTTAAGCGAGGGACCTTCGCAGTATGCGCTCGCATACCCTCATCAAACGCAAGGGAGTCGCGGTGTATGCGAGCGTATATGCGAGCGACTTTGTAGTTAGTTAGTTAGTTAGTTTTATTGACCACAACAACTGTCTGATAAGAAACGTTACAATGAAAGGTCCAACACAAATGATTTTCATGAGTTACGTCTCTGAACAATAAAAATATCTTATCCCTTTATCGCATGCATTTTGATTTCACAGAGAAAAAAAAATTTCAGTGTTGTATTAGCAGAACATTTCCCTTTGTTGTAAATATCAATTGATTAATTACTGAAACGTTCCCATATCGGTGATATCCGTGTACCGCTGTAATTTCTAAAATATTTTTAAAAATATAGTGAATTTATCAAATGTGCATTCTTACTGAAAAAAATTGTTTGAATGAAAAATGATAATTGCAATATGTTTTTGTTATCTATTTAATACAAATTTGAAAATTTCACATCAATACCTTCCGTTTTCTTATCATTGTAGCAATATTCAGTATTACACTAAAGGAAGAAGTACATTTTTTTTATACTGATTTTAATAAGAAATTATTTCAAAGTAAACATAAAATATAATGAGGTGTGAACCTAAATTCAAATGGTTATCCTAAAACTGAAAATATATATAATAATAAATAATTAATTGTTCAACTCAATTACATCACATTCTTTGTTTTGCATAACATAAAATATAAATTCCTTTGTTCTGAGATAAATATTTCAGATCTCTTTATTACTGGAGATTTTCATATTTTTTCACTCCTGCAGATCAATCAATGTATAAAACAAAATACATAGAAGCAAACGAAAACTGAAATTCTGGTGCATTTCTACTGTGGCAGATCTTTCAAATCATACTGAACTCCATGAAACTCAAGGAAACATCTCTTCTCACTGGTGCTGCAAAGGTATACTTGGCACTTTAGGCACCATGTTACAGGAGATGATTTGCAGAGGAACATTGATTGGGAAATGTCCAATCTGGTCTTCTCTTACTGGCTTTGGTGGAATTGGTTTTGTGTTGTGGCCTTTTTGCTTCTTTTCTACCAGTCTTTCATCGACTGATGCACTTGATGGTCGACCTCTTCGTTTTCCTGATAAAGGTTTGTCTTGCATCCTCAGACATGAAGACAATACTAATTTGAAATCATGGAGGTTCAAATATTTTGCACGTGCATCCAAAGCCTGGATGTCCCTTCTGTATAGCAGCCAGGCATTACAAATGCTAAGATCTGCAAAATGAAAGAATATTCTGTGGTACCATTTTTTAGATCTAAAAAACATTCTATAAAATGCAATGAGTGCATCCATTTTATCTACTCCCCCCATGTTTGCATTGTAGTGTTTGATGAGAGCAGGGCAGTTTACTTGAGTTTTTTCTGTTGTGGATACTGATTTATCCCAACGAGGTATATTTGTGACTGGCTGAGCAGATCCCATGGTAGACATGATGGTACATAAGTTGCTGTCATTCCACCGAACAACCCTTACACTCTCTGGACAAGTTTCTACTTTTCCATCATATTCTACAAAAGCAGACTTTCCTTTTGCCTTCAAATCTTTATCAGGTATCATTCTCAATCCAGAAAGCCTATTGGTGCGAACAGTTCCCATGCATAGTATTCCTCTTTTATACATCTCAAAATACAAGGGAATTGTTGAGAACAAGTTATCCATGTAAAGTCTATGGTTCTTGTGGGTAGGAATAATTGATGCTAATTTGCACACAGTATTAGCACTGGATTTCAAATCAGGGAATCCATCGACCTTAGGAGTTGATCCAACACAAACTTCAAAATTGTGTACAATGCCATGGTTATCAGCAAGAGTCCATACTTTGAAACCCCAAGGGTTGGGCTTTCCTTTGATGTAATATCTTGGACCTCTTGTTCCTTTATATGGTATCATTTGTTCATCCACGCACACATTCTTATCCATAGGGATCATATTGTACTTGGAATTTAGGTGGTTCAAAAACTTTGTACAGTTTGTCATATTCTGGCGTTCCTTTGGCAGGGCACTGTGAATTATCTGCGAAGTGAATACATGACTTGATTTTTTCCCACCTAGCACAGGACATGTAGTCTATTACAGCCCTAAGGTTTGCATCAGAAGTCCAGTATCTACGATGGCTGGTCATTTTAACGATACTCATGTAGATACAAATGCCTAAAAATACCTCTAGCTCTTCTACTGTTAGAGAAAGTGGTTTGTCACATTGCAAGGCATATCTATTGCTCTCTTTACATATTAGTGTCAGTAATTCTCTATCAAAGAACTGCCTGAAATATTCTACTGGTTGTAATGCATTATCTCTGCCTGATATATAACCCCTAAACTCTGGAATATTTTTTTCATTATTCTCATTAGGATCACACTGTTTCCAATTAATTTTGTGCTTCAGGTTACTATAATCTTCTACCTCCTCATCCCTTTCCACCTCAGAAACATGAACTACTGAAGGTGTGGTGACTGTTACGTCTGAAGAATTATCATGTCCATGAACACTGATATCATTTGCAGCAGTATTACAGTCAACATCTTTAGTGTCTTTATTCTGTTTAGCATAGGTAAGAAGGGCAAGTCTTTCTTGTGTTGCCTCATTAGCTGCAGGTGCTTCTGAAGGTAATGCAACAGAGTCCAAAGGAAGCAGCGTTCTTCTTCTTGATCGCCCAGTGACAACCTTCTCTTCATCTGCAACGTAAGAAAAATTTACATGTTAGACATCAACATATTACACACTGATAAAAATTAAATCTACATTTAGGATATGAGCTCAACTGAGAGAGAGAGAGAGAGAGAGAGAGAGAGAGAGAGAGAGAGAGAGAGAGAGAGAGAGAGAGAGAGAGAGAGATTTTTACCTTGAAAATCAAGCATCAAATCGTGCCTGAACTGGGCTTCATCATCTTGGGTGAGTAGATATTCATCACCACTGTCTTCCACATCCTCAGTATCTGAATATTCTGAGTCAGAGCGGGGCTCATCTCTACAGGCATAATCTATGCACCTAGGGCGCGCTGGAAGACTGTCCCCGTAAAAATTTGTAGGATTCATGCCGCCTGGAAGAAACAGAAACGTAATTAGAGCAACAGTATAATATTTCATAAAATTATCGTAGTGATGAACATGAGTAGTCTGGAATCTTATTGCAATATATAACACTCTTCGTCGATATCGGCACGCATAAGGTGATAATAATGTGTCTTATACACAAGTCACCGATATCGTCACGTTTCAGAGTCGTTATTATTGGATATGCGTTTGGTGAGTACAACACTATGCTACACTTCACTCAAAACAACATCGATATCGAAACGTTTGAAAATCACGTCAACATGGGTTCTGTACACAAGTCACCGATATCGTAACGTTTAAAATTTGATCCGTCATTTCCTGACTATCATCACTAAAGCGAATATGCACCAACTGAATAACTCATCATACACTAGCAAATAACATGTAATTATTGGGTATCAATAACACTTACCTGAGGTTGAGGGTTGAGCCATAATTGTGGAAGGATGCGCAGCGCGTCCACCCCCTACGTGACGGCACCATGTACTGGTAAAAAACATCCATAGAGTTGGCGCGAACGCCATCTATTGAGATATACCTTAAATATTTTAGTTACAGGAACAAATACAAAGAAAACGACGTACTCACTTCGCGAAAGAAAACAATTTTTTTATGACTAACTGGTGTAAGCGTGAAACGTACCGATATCGATGAGAAACACGAAATAGGGTTATATTAAAAAAAAAAAAGGACTATAAATAAGAAACGCCCAAAAATGCAAATAAATACTTATAAACTAAAACAAACCAGACACTAAAACATATACAATCAGGCGAAAGCCACAAGAACCACGAAAATAAAACGACTCTCTCTGAAAATTGAACACTACCCAAAGTTTAATGAACTCCAGTAAAACCAAACACTAAAACAAATACAATCAGCCAAAAGCCACACAAAAAAAACACGAAAATAAAACGACTCTCTCTAAAAGTTGAACCCTACCCAAACTCTAATGAACTCCAGTACCCAGTAAATATACTACTCGTATTTTTTTAAGACAAAACGATATTAAAAAAAAACTAAAACAATTGCATCTAAAAAAAATAATAATAATAAAATATATTTGACTAGAAACAAAATTGAGAAATAATGCGGACTATGAAAACATACTCAAACTAAAATACATTAAACGTAAGATTAAGCGTGACTAATTTAAGGGACTAGGTTTTGTAAACATCCAGGATCATGTATATTATATGGCATCTTTAGGCGTCATCATATTGGTCAGAAAACAAGTCAAGGATATTAGCAAAGTTGTGTGTGTCCCTCAGTTGCTGTGTTAATGTGCAGTCCTGTACTACATGCATCGTGTACATCGTGCGTATGGCAGCGACGCTGCTTCGGAAAGTGAGATGGCAGCGAGGGAGCGGGAGGGTGTGAAAAACCGTTGGCGAGCGACCACTCGCTCGTACACACACACGCCGCTAGCCTGCCCGCCTGCAAAATAATAGCCTAGTTTTCATTAATTTATAATAATAGCATATTATTCCTAACTGCTAAATAATAGCTTAGTATTCATGAATGGAAAATAATAGGATAGTATTCCAAAATGCAAAATAATACCCTAGTGTTCATGAATGCAAAATAATAGAATAGCAGGCCTATTCCTAACTGCTAAATAATAGCCTAATGTTCATGAATACAAAATAATAGAATAGTATTCCTAAATGCAAAATAATAGCCTGGTTTAACAAAATACAAAATTATAAGCTAGTGTACACAGTAAAATTATTAGCTAGAGTACACAATCAAATTATAATAAATTCTCTTGACTACTTCATTAGCTTGTTAGCAAGTTATTACAGATTGTAAAACTCTTTCCACTTACAATTTATTACAGAAGTTGTAGATACGGTATAACATCCAGAAAACCTTACACCTTACGAATAAAATCCAATATTCCTCAAAATAACTTACTTTGTTCCCAGGAGATCACGACCCCCAGGTTAAGAACTGCTGATTTAGAAGCAAGAAACAATAAAGCAATATCAGCGACAGCAAGGGAGGGTAGCACGGGCAACTACTTACTTGAAGCACTGGGTGGTCGTTACTAACCGACTATCAAATTTGAATCTACACAAGCAACTGGCGTTGCCAGATGGGGATTATTTTACCATATTGAAGACCTCTAAGGTTGATCAGCCGAAATAATAACCTTAGCGTTAGAGCGTCGGGATATGCAGGGTGCCAAGATTAATTTCTGGTTAGTGTGCGTGATGGGGGGGGGATGGATGGTAGAGAGAGCGCGATAGTGTTGCCAGACTATTATGGGTCGTACAGCGACGCGCCCTCGACGTTTTCTCGATAATGCGTGCGACGTCGAGCGTCGTCGAGCGGCTAGACGAGGGGCGGTCATGCATAGTCGCCAGGCCCTGCGATCATCGCGAACCGTCGCAACGGGTTTTATTTTCAAAATTGGGCTCCTCTGCGTACAGTCGCGCGCATTCACGCACGATTCACCTCGACGTCCCCTCGCCTGTCGCCCTCGTGTGCGTATAGGCGAGCGGCCCTCCCTCGCCTTGTTGCTGTGAGTTGAAACAGAGGCAAACTCGCAGAGACAATGGCGATGCTCCCACGATTTCGTGCATTTTCAAAATCGCCAACCGTCGCAGAGCGAAATCGCAGATGTGTGATCCCAGCATTAGTGATGTGTCAGCTACGTTCATGTGGATACCATGAAAATGTGAAGACGGCACCCTTGGCTCTTGCCCGCGTCCTTGGCTGGCTTGCCAGCGTCCTTCGCTGTCGGCCCTCGGGGCCTAGCAGTGGCAAGAGAGGCGGCCGTCGGCCGTCGGTGCCCGGCAGCGGTGAGGAAGGCGGCCGTCGTCGTCGCCTGGCAGCGGGGATGAATGGGCGGGGGAGCAACTACGCCCCTCCGAAGGTAGCCGCCAAAAGTCCGCCCTGGTCTGGCGAAGGTAAGCGCCCACCAACGACAGGCTGTGTCGTAGGCAGACAAGTAGGCGTCTCGTAATTGGTAACGAGACCCCGTGCAGCGGCGCGGTGTGGAGTCACGCGGCGGGACGCTGCTCTCGGGTGCGGGGGGGGGGGGACTCGACTCACCGGGGCAGGAAAGGTCGCGGGCTGTGTCAGCGTTCTTGCACTCCCTTCTCTGTCTCTGCCCCTTTACATACTCTTGCTACTGTTAATATGTTTGAGAGAGAGTATAACACTTCGGAGTTGTTCGTAACCACGCATGCCACCTCTTTTGTTAGCCTTTTTATATTATCAGTTTTTATAGTAACTGCGGTTAGTGTTATGTTTTGTGATGAGGGCACGAACTGCTATCTTTCATCAGGTCCGGTGTACCGTTGCCTGCTTCCTCCAGTTGATTGAAGTTGACGATATAACACAATAGCCCTTTAAGTTAAGTGATGTGGATTATGTTTTGGCCGAGCGGAGCCGTTAAGTTCACTTCGAGTTCACTTAATTTACTCTCTCTCTCTCTGGTATATTAAAAACGTGATGAGTTTTAACTATATTAACAGTTTTACACAATAGTTACAAAGTTTATGTGAGCTGTCGCATACACACCCCGAGCAGTGCGATCTGTTCGTGACCGCTGCCCACTGTCTTCTGCCTCCTTCAGTCCGCGGAGGTAATTCCCCGGAAATGTTGATCTTCCGGTGTTGAGTCTTGCAGTTTTCACCGTCGGCTCAGCGCTGTTCTCACGGCGAATAAGCACGCCGTAGGCACTTACACCCGGGGCGGTATTAATAAAGACTCCTAGCAGTACTTTTAGAAGTCCTGCAAGAAGCTGTTTTCCTTTTAGCAGTAGCTTTTAACTTTACTGCTATAGTCTGTCCTAATTACTTGGCCAATAATAATTATTTACACCGAAAAGCCCCTCCCCAATTTTGGCTAAGCTCCGCCCCCCCTTCACCTGATTGGCTGTTCATGACGTCATGCGTTGTATCAAAGACACGTACCAAATATATATGATTGAGATAATCTAGCTAGTTTCATGATTAAAAAAATATTAGTAATTTAATTGAATGGCGGTACTCTACTTTAACAATCAATGACATCACCTAAGAAACAAAGTAAAATAATAATTATGCCAGTTTTCAAGGGATAACGAGCGGCCCTTCAAAACAAGCAATGTAGCATTGAAGGCGGTTATAGTAGGCTACCTGTTAAGTAATGCACACTTTCCGTCATTATTTCCTACATAGCTCATTCACATAGGTATACTAAATATTATCACATAAAAAATATCTTCTTCAGTAACTTCATACAGGTAGGAATCATTGTATTAAGGAATAAGTTTTGTATCCTTGGTTTGGAGGGACGGGTGTGTACGCTCGCGGAAAAGCGGGTGACGGTGAGCGCGGCAGACGACACACCCGTCCCTCCAAGCCACATACGAAACTTGTTCCTTATGAAGTTACTGTTAAAGATATTTTTTATGTGATTATATTTAGTATGCCTATGTGAATGAGCTATGTAGGAAATAATGACGGAAAGTGTGCATTACTTAATAAGTAGCCTACTATAATCGCCTTCAATGCTACATTGTTTGTTTTTATTTGGCGCCTCCCCCCTGGAACAGCAGTTTGTCCGTATTTTTATTGGCACAACACTTCAGACACGATCATTAGTGCCCGGGGGCCATCAGTCAGCTGCTATTATCGTTATTATATTGAATGAGACATCCGAAAAGTTAGCTTTTAAGTCGTTAAAAGTACCCCACGAGGACCTTCACATTTTCGGCGACTCCTTGCAGTAAAATCGCTTCTTCTAGCAGTAAACTCGGTTTGTCAACATGGGGCGTGGCTTAGGCAGGCGAGAGGGCGGAGCATCGGCCGCCGAGACGAGAAGCCAACTAGTCAGTTTCCTTCCGCACCACATGCAACCATCTCTCTTTATAACCTTAAAATTGGCGACTCCTAGCAGTAAACTCGCGACTTCTTGAAGTTAGCAGCAAAGTTAGGAGGGAACTCACTTTGAAAGTTGAATTTCACTCCTAGGAGTCTTTATTAATACCGCCCCCGACCAGTCAACATACTCCAAGTTATGTAATGACCTGATATGTTTTCGGAGCTTGCTGTCTTGTCACCTGAGTGCTCCTGACCAGTCTAAATAAGAGGATAATCAACGAACACCCACATCACTATCGTCTTTGCATTGTCGATAACATCAGTATAACTCATTCTGCTATATAACTGCAATGTTGTTAAAAGATTTCTACAGACGTGTCATTTTAACGAAGGAAACAGCAGTTGCATTTTTACGAGAAAACTGTCTTCTGGATAATAATAAATCAAATATTCAGTACTATTCAACTTGTTATTTCATCATCCTGTAGTGCAGGGGTGCTCAACCCACTGTTTGAGGGCCGCATGCGGCCCTCAGGGAAGTTTAATGCGGCCCTCGGCAAATAACCAAAAAAATAACCTACTTAATTATCACTATCATAATACGTACTATTTGTTCACATTCTGAATATCTTATTATAAAGTCAACTTTATGATGTTTTAGTATTAAAATAATAAAAGGCTATTGCACATTTGGCAGCCTGAATGCTGGCAAGCCTCACTGATTTTGTTGATGTGACCACCATTGCCACATTTTTTTTTTTTTTAGTAGTAGATCTTGGCTTTTGGGCTGAGACCTTGGCACCTTGTTTTTTCCCTTGTAAACAGGCTAATCTAGGTTTTTTTGGGGGGGAAATTCTCTCGTGCTTGGCTATTCCCTTTGCGCATGTCCCTGCCCTCTCTTCCCCTCACTCATCCTCTCGATCAGTCCTGCAGGTCTCTGGCTCCCTACCCCTCTCCTACCCAACCGCTCCCTTCCGGGCCTTCCCCACCGTTGCCCATTAACTCCTAGCTCTCTCCCCATACCCATTGCCTTCCACGCCACCTCCCCTGGACCCCTACCCAATAGTTTCTCCACCCTCCCGGCACACCGCAGCCGCTCCACGTTTCCCCTCTCCCTGGCCATCAGAGAAATGTCGTCGTTCGTATATAGTTGCTCACTTTATTGTAGCTTATAATTGCCCATTTCCCCATGACCTGCAATTTTTTTTTTTTTTTTTTTTTTTACAGCAAAGGAGACAGTTCAAGGGCACACAAAAAGCAAACATTAATAAAAAAAAAGAGCCCGCTACTCACTGCTCCTAAAAAGAATCCAACGAGGTGGCCGAAAGATAGGTCAATTTCGGGAGGAGAGGTGTCCTGATACCCTCCTCTTGAAAGAGTTTAAGTCGTAGGCAGGAGGAAATACAGATGAAGGAAGAGTGTTCCAGAGTTTACCAGCGTGAGGGATGAAAGAGTGAAGATGCTGGTTAACTCTTGCATAAGGGGTTTGGACAGTATAGGGATGAGCATGAGTAGAAAGTCGAGTGCAGCGGGGCCGCGGGAGGGGGGGAGGCATGCAGTTAGCAAGTTCAGAAGAGCAGTCAGCGTGGAAATATCGATAGAAGATAGAAAGAGAGGCAACATTGCGGCGGAATTTAAGAGGTAGAAGACTATCAGTATGAGGAGGAGAGCTGATGAGACGAAGAGCCTTAGCCTCCACTCTGTCCAGAAGAGCGGTGGGAGTGGAGCCCCCCCACACATGAGATGCATACTCCATACGAGGGCGGACAAGGCCCCTGTATATGGACAGCAACTGTGCAGGGGAGAAGAACTGGCGGAGACGGTACAGAACGCCCAGCCTCGAGGAAGCTGATTTAGTAAGAGATGAGATATGAAGTTTCCAGTTGAGATTTTGAGTTAAGGATAGACCAAGAATGTTTAGTGTTGAGGAAGGTGATAGCTGGGTGTTGTCAAAGAATAGGGGATAGTTGTTTGGAAGATTGTGTCGAGTGGATAGGTGGAGAAACTGTGTTTTTGAGGCGTTGAAGGACACCAGGTTCTTCTTGCCCCAATCGGAAATAATAGTAAGGTCTGAGGCTAAGCGTTCTGCAGTCTCCAGCCTTGAGTCGTTAAGTTCCTGAAGGGTGGGTCTTCTATTAAAAGAAGTTGAATAACGCAGAGTGGAATCATCGGCGTAGGAATAGATAGGACAGTTCGTTTTGGAAAGAAGATCATCAATGAACAACAGAAAAAGAGTGGGAGATAGGACAGAACCCTGTGGGACACCACTGTTAATAGATTTAGGGGAAGAACAGTGACCGTCTACCACGGCAGAAATAGAACGGTCAGAGAGGAAACTGGAGATAAAGGTACAGAGAGAAGGATAGAAACCGTAGGAGGGTAGTTTAGAAAGCAAAGATTTGTGCCAGACCCTATCAAAAGCTTTTGATATGTCCAGCGCAATAGCAAAAGTTTCACCGAAACGGCTAAGAGAGGATGACCAAGAGTCAGTTACGAAGGCTAGGAGATCACCAGTAGAACGCCCCTTGCGGAACCCATACTGGCGATCAGATAGAAGGTCAGAAGTGGAAAGGTGCTTTTGAATCTTCCGGTTAAGGATTGATTCAAAAGCTTTAGATAGACAAGAAAGTAAAGCAATAGGTCGGTAGTTTGAGGGATTGGAGCGGTCACCCTTCTTAGGTACAGGCTGTATGAAGGCATACTTCCAGCAAGAAGGAAAGGTAGATGTTGACAGGCAGAGAAGTGTTTTGATTACGACTCTATCCGGAAGGTTACAACATATACACAACATAATCAGTGTTATCAGTCTATAGAATATATTAATTACTATGCGTATTCACATTGCAGGAAATATGAGGCTCTCATCACCCATTGCCCATCAAATGTGGCCCTGCCAGCCAAAAAGGTTGAGCACCACTGCTGTAAGGTTTCTGTGGTTTAGGTAGACTGCACGCTGAATTGTAAATATGGGAAGAGCAAGGACATACCTAAAAACTCATAACCTATATTCTGTCCCATTGCACTCATTCTCCGCATTGCTTATATAAGATTGCAAGGCTCGTCTTTTTAGTTTCAACAGTAACATTAGACAGTGTAGCCTTCTCCCAATAAGATGTTACTGAGGTGACTGGTTTATCAGCACTGAGTCTGTCAAGCCACCCCACAAAGCAGCCGCATGTTTACAAGTTCCTTGTGCTGCTGTGCATTCTTGACACTTGGCATCGAGTATTTCCTCTTTAGATTCATTGATGATGGCAACAACATTGTAAGGCTTTGTAGTTACTCGATGGTCTGATGTTATCCGTGCAGCAGTCTCACACAATCAATCTCTTCTCAGCAGCTGCACATAGCCGATAGCATCATCACCATAATCCTCCAAAGCAAAACTGGAAGGTACCAACATCAATAGCATTAATTTACCTAAAAGAACCTTTTTGTGTGTCTGACATTATTTCTTAATAACCTAATCCAGCATCATAGCTCCTAAACCCAAGGGGGGAGGCAAGTCCACCCTGGACCCCCCAAGGTGAAAAACTGTGATTAAGCAGAGGAATGGCCAAACAAAAAACAGATTGTTAATAAGCACATCAAAAGTTATCAGAAACGAGTAGTCACGTCTAAAAATTTGCGGGGTGTTGAGAAACAAATTTACCAAAATGTCATAGCATATTAGGTCTGGTATGATTAAATTAGGGTAGGCAAGGTTTGGTTGGGTTCAGTTAATTTACGCGGATAAGTAAGTTATGCTACTATAGGGTTAGATTAGGAGATTTTGACTGGGGAGTTAGATAACAGCCAATGGAAACCTATAGTTAACCATAGCATTAGCTGTATTATAACATGCCACTCAGTAATAAGTGAAAGTATGATTGGACTACTATGGGAGGCTTTGAAGATTGGATGATAGCAGAAAAATATCCAGAAGAAATTGAATTGTACAACTCTGTCCGCAGGCTTCTTAACAATTTAAAGATACATGATTCACAAAACTCTAAATTACTCTGTGAACAAGTCAAAGCACAGCTGTTATCACTTACAACTGTATGGAATCATTTCAAAGACAGTATGACTGTTACTGGCAAATATTGGTGTATGTACATTGATATGGTATGCATACTAAAAGAATACATATATGCTGAAAGGGTGGGAGATTGGATGGAACATCTCAATTCAGTAAGGAAAATGCTACCATACACTGTTTCAGCAAAACACACAAAGTACATGGTTTGTCTTCCTTTATATTTAAAAGACATGGAAGAGCTCCCACAAAAACATCCTGAAATTCATGCAAACTTCATAAAGGGCCATTTCACAGTGCATCGTGTGGGAGGTAAATTTAATGGTGTTTGGACGGACATGGCCCTAGAACAAACATACAATAGTGAGGGGAAAACCTCTTTGTTTAAGGGGGGGCTTGTAAATGATCGCCCTGAAAAAAAATTTTTTTTATATATTTTTGGCTTATAAAATTCTGCGAAATATCCTCTTTCTTTTGGTATATGAATGAATATGATGAACAAATAATACAGTTGTGTGCAACATGCAACGCAACGTCCTGCAATGAGCTTCCGCGCGGCGCCACTGGCTTGCAACCATGTTTTCACCTCTTTTTAAATTTAGGATTTTTTTTTCATAGTCTGTCATGGTACTCTTAGGCTCTCTCACACCACTAGTCAAGAAAATGTTAATTTTAGCAGTCATTAATATATTTCCGAATTTATCTGCGAAAATAGATAAATATAATGTTGTGCTGGAAGCTTCCCAAGGCGTCTATGGGCCTCTAGAAGGCTCCGGGAGGAGCGAGCAGGGGGGCGGGAGCAAAGCTCCGCCCGCGCCCCGCGGGGCTAGCGGCCAGGCGCCAGGCGGGAAGTGTTGCCAACTCGCACATATTTTTGCTACATGTTCTTGTATGATCTAAAATATACTGTAACGTTCTAGACTGTACTGAAAGAAAGAACACTCCAAGAACTCAAAGAACAACAAGAAAGAGCACAGCAACAACAAGAAGGAACACTCCAAGAACTCAAAGAACAGCTAGAAGATCGCTTCACGGGATTACAGCAACAGCTACAAGCAGTACAAGATGGAAGTGAGTCAGTACGAAGAGAAATGACTGATGTGACCACGAAGTTAGGACAACGCCTGATAGAAGTGGAGAAAGAACACAAATCTTCAACAAGAGATGGAGGTGGTACGGGAGACGACACACAAAGAAATATTAGAAGTGCAGGGAAAGGTGAACCATACTGAACAGGCAGTTTGTGACGTAAGTGACAGAGTGAAGGCCCTTGAAGACTGCTTGGCTGGAAACGGACAGCCAGTACCTGCAGGGGCTAGTTGTACCCAAGATGCTTCTCCTACGCAAGTCCGGGGTAGTTTGAGCCCTGTTTCGCCTGAGTTTATCCCCGCAAGAAGTTTCGCCAGCCCCATGAGTCTGCTGGGTTCGCCTGTTAGAAAGAAGCCTCAATAGTTTGATGGCAAGGTCTCCTGGGAAGCTTACCGCACTCAGTTTGAGCTGTTGGCAGCCCGGAACGGATGGGATGACCAAGAGTGCGCGGTACAGCTGGCCACTAGCCTGAAAGGGGCGGCGCTGGAGGTCCTTGCTCAGCTCGACAATGCGACAAAGGGCAGTTACAGCGGGCTGACGCAGGCGCTGGAGCAACGATATGGGACCAAGCACCAGAACGAGCTCTTCAGGGTTAGGTTCAGAACCCGCAACAGGAGGCGCGGCGAGTCTCTTCAGGAACTCGCTCAGGACCTTGAGAGCATGGCGCACAAGGCATACCCAGGTACCACCCCTGACCTGCTGGCGGTTTTGCTGCGTGATCAATTCATCGATACCCTGGACAGCCCTCAGCTGAAGATACAAGTGAAGCAAGCTAAGCCAACATCAATGCAGGAAGCTCTTGCACGTGCCATGGGGTTTGAGTCCTTTGTTAGGTCTAGTTGGTCAAGCTTCAGGAACGACTCGACTTCTGGCTTTAGGGCACGAAAGGGCGCTGTCAGCGACACAGACAGGTTCCAAGGAACGTGCTGGTACTGCGAGAAGGTTGGGCACAAGGAGAACGAATGCTATAAGAGGAAGAAGGAATATGAAGGTGGCGCTAGGAAGAAGCCCAGGGAAGGACCCAAGTGCTGGACCTGTGGAGAAAAGGGGCACTCGAAGAATGAGTGTCGGAAAAATGTGCCCCCGGCGAGGGACCACCACTCGGGCGAGGGAAGAAGGAGAACTGGTTCACGGGGGCAACGACCAGTCTGTCCTGTACATGCCCCGAAGATATCAATGTGCAGGAGAACCACCATGACGGGCTGCCGAGTGGAGGGCCTGTCAGTGACGGTCAAGCGCACCACCATTATTCCTCCGAGGTCAGAGATGCTGGTGCCCTGTCAAATTACGGATGTCCCCCCGGCTAGTCTGTGTGTAGTAGAGAGTGGAAGTCGATGCCCGGTAGGAAACGGGATGATTGTAGGCAGTACTTTGGCAGATCCTACTGCAGCGGAAGTGCCTGTCGTCGTGGCCAATGTCTCCTTCAGCCCAAAGAAAATAAAACAAGGGACCATGGTGGGGTTGTGCCAAGAGATCGACCAGAAACCGAGAACCTGTGTCTGCAGGAGAACCCTGACGAAGCCCCAGGAGGAGCTGCCCGACTACCTGCGCGACCTGTTTGACAGGAGCTCCAAGTGTCTAGAGGAGCCCCAAGTGGAACAGCTCAGGGAACTTCTCGTTAGGAATGCAGATGTGTTTTCCACAGGAGACCTGGACTTGGGCTGTACGGACCTGGTAGAGCACCACATCGACACAGATAGCCACCGCCCAGTGAAGCAAGCTCCTCGAAGGATGGCACCAGCCCGTCGCAAGGAGATGGATGAGGTGATGGATGATCTCCGGCAACAGGGGTTAATCGAGCGGTCCAGCAGCCCGTGGGCATCTGCTGTAGTGCTCGTCAGGAAAAAGGACGGTTCCCTCAGGTGCTGCGTGGACTACCGAGCCCTCAACGATCTCACCATTAAGGATTCATACCCACTCCCACGGATCGACGACACGCTCGACGCTTTGGTGGGCTCCAAGTGGTTTGCAACACTAGATATGAAGTTTGGGTATCACCAAGTCAAAATGGCGGAGCAGGACAAAGAGAAAACAGCCTTCTCCTACGGTCAAGCCCTGTGGCAGTTTAGGGTCATGCCCTTTGGCCTGTGCAACGCGCCGGCCACGTTCGAGCGACTGATGGAGAGGGTGCTGGAGGGACTTCACTGGAAGACGGCACTCATCTACCTCGACGACGTGATTGTCTTTGGCCAGACCTTCGAGCAGGAGATGGAAAGGCTATCAGAGGTTTTCGCTCGGTTTAGAGCTGCACACCTTAAACTCAGCCCGAAGAAATGCTGCCTATTCCAAAAGGAGGTCCAATACTTGGGACACATCGTGAGCGAGGCTGGAGTACGCACTGATTCTGAGAAGGTGGCTACGGTAAGGGACTGGCCGACACCCACCAACGTGAAGGAGCTGCAGAGCTTCCTCGGGTTGTGCTCATACTACCGCAGATTTGTGAAAGGCTTCGCTACAATTGCTGCACCACTGCACCTCCTGACGAAGAAGGGGCGTAAGTTTGAGTGGACAGCGGAAACTCAGGTTGCCTTTGAGAAGCTCAAGGAGGCCCTCGTCAGCTCGCCCGTACTCACCTACCCAGACACCTCTAAGCCTTTTATACTGGATTGTGATGCCAGTGATGAGGGGATTGGAAGAGTGCTGTCCCAGGCATGTGCCGACATGGAACGGGTTGTGGCCTACTTCAGCAAGAAGCTCACCCCAGCCGAGAAAAACTATTGCGTGACCCGGAAAGAACTCCTGGCAGAGGTCAGGAGCCTTGACTTTTTCCATGCTTACCTGTACGGTGCAACTTTCACCATCCGCACGGATCACGCTGCATTGCGGTGGCTGAATTCACTGAAAAACCCTGAGGGCCAGCTTGCTCGCTGGATAGGTAAACTAGAGCAACATCACTACACTATTGTGCACCGATCTGGGCTAACACACGGTAACGCGGACAGCTTGAGCCGGCGCCCCTGCCTACCTGAGTGTCAACATTGCCTCCAGAGGGAAAGCGTCCAGGATATGTGCCGCCGCACTACAGTGGAACAGACAGCGGAGGTGCCATGGGAAGACTTGGGAAAACTGCAGCGGGAGGACCGAGATCTGAGACCAATTATGGAGTGGCTGAGTCAGTCATCAACGCGACCTGGGTGGGAAGTAATCTCGAGAGAAAGCCCTACCACTAAGAATTACTGGACTCAGTGGGACACTCTTCGGATGAACGACGGGGTGTTGCAGCGACGCTGGGTCTCTCATGATGGTCTTGACCACTACTGGTCCACGGTGCTACCTATGAAGTCCCGGGAAGGCACCTTGAAAGAAATGCACGACAGCATCACCAGCGGACACCTTGGGGTAAAGAAGACACTGAGTCGCCTGCGCCAAAGGTTCTACTGGGTTGGCATGAGGAAGGACGTGGAAGAATGGTGTCACGCGTGTGAGGTGTGCTGTGCAAAGAAGGGCCCCAAGAAGCGTCACCGTGCCCCATTGCAACTATACCAGGTTGGAGCCCCCATGGAACGGGTGACAGTGAATATAGCAGGACCCTTGCCTCTGACGACGAACGGAAATAGGTACATCTGCGTCACAATGGATTACTTCACCAAGTGGCCGGAAGCCTACGCCATCCCTGACCAGGAAGCCACTACCATCGCTAAAGTATTGGTGGAGGAGTTCTTCTGTCGCGTCGGCGTGCCTAACGAGCTCCATTCCGACCAGGGAAGGAATTTTGAGTCAACAGTCCTTGCTGAGTGCTGCAAGCTTCTGGGTATCAAGAAGACCCGGACCACCCCTCTACACCCACAGTCAGATGGAATGGTGGAGAGGTTTAATTGGACGTTGGGCCAGGAGTTGGCCAAGCAGTGCAACAATGATCAGTCTTCATGGGATCAGAAGCTGCCTGCGCTCCTCATGGCCTACAGGTCTGCCGCCCACGAGACTACGGGGTATTCACCGGCAAAGCTGATGTTTGGACGTGAGCTGCGATTGCCGGTGGACCTACTGACAGGAAGGCCTCCTGGGGAAAGCCTTCCAAAGGGCGCCTTCAGTTTTGCCCGTCAACTAGAGGAACGGCTGGAAGAGGTGCACCATCAAGTACATGGTGCCTTGAAGTTCTCCGAGGAGGCCATGAAGCGCGGTTACAATATGAGGGCAAGCCACGTTGACTTCAAGGAAGGAGACCAAGTCTGGCTTTACAACCCGCAGAGGAAGTAAGAACAGTCTCCGAAGTTGCAGAGCCCCTGGGAAGGCCCTATTACTGTGCTAGAACGCCTCTCCGACGTGACTTACAGAATCCGGAGAACGGAAAGGACCAAGCCGCACGTTGTCCAGGTCAACCGGCTATGGAGGTACCACGGCCCAGGAAACTACACCTGGAACAACTACAGACACCCAGCAGCCGACGAAAACGCAAGGGATGTCCAGGACCGAGAGGAGGTCGACGACGACATAGGTCTTCTGGACCTTTCAGCCGAGGGAGATAACCTCCCGGCTTCGGCAGATGTTCCAGGGACACCCCAAGAAGCGGACGACGACGAGGCAGATCAGGAGACAGACGCGCAGGAGGCAGCGAACAGAAGACAGAGACAACGCAGGCGTCCACAGCGATATGAGGATTATTATGTTTTTGATTAATTCTCTTATGTTTGCATATAGTTAAGTGTGTGATCGGGACGATCACAATTAAGAGGGGGGGATAGTGTTGTGCTGGAAGCTTACCCCGGCGTTTATGGGCCTCTAGAAGGCTCCGGGAGGAGCGAGTAGGGGGGCGGGGAGCAAAGCCCCGCCCGCGCCCCGCGGGGCTAGCGGCCAGGCGCCAGGCGGGAAGTGTTGCCAACTCGCACATATTTTTGCTACATGTTCTTGTATGATCTAAAATATACTGTAACGTTCTAGACTGTACTGTTCTGGATATATATAGAAGAGGGCGAGAGGAGGGAGTCCCAGTCATAGTAAGCTAGTGGCCAGTGAAGAGTCAAGAGTGAAGTGTACTACTAAGGAAGAATATTAAACTACAGAAGTTGGGCAAAGTGTTCACATATCTCCCTCCCACGGAGTCTTGTGACGGCGACACGGAACCCAAGTAACATGTCCGGCATAACAATAATATTGTTACGCGGATACGAGCGAACCCGCACCCGAATGGTGGTTCACGGGGACGAACCGCCATGCTTCACCCTCCTCACCGACCCGCCACGTAGGCCTCAGCGAACCAGGGCCAAGCTGACGTCTCCACCGCCTGGCTGCCTCAGAGTCAGTCCACCCAGTGCCTCTGAGCTGACCACACCGCGTAAGCTGACCTCTTCACGCACGGTTCTGCGGTTCCCGGTTCCCGGGGCCTATTGGATTACGCTGAGCGCCCTGAGGAACGCAAGGACGCCAGCACAGCGAGCCCCGCGAGCGGATGGGGACGGTACTCGGCGCCCCTAACGGAGCTGCAAGGCGCTGAGAAGGTGGGGACTCGACGAGTGTGTCTGGTCGTGTCGGTTATTGTGGGGAAGCCAATAAACCAGCTACCAGAAAACGTGTTTCCCTCAGCCCTTCCCGTTCTCTTCAAGGCCCCGATCCCTTAGTTGTGGCGAAAGCAGGCCCCAAGGGGCGCCACCCCCTACTCCTTTCGTTACACTGGTTTCAGGAGTGGGATTCGTGGCCTTTGGAGAGACGGCGAGGTTGTGGGAAAGGCTACCTTGACTGCGCAGTGGAGAACTTGGCAAGATGACTACCCCGGCAGCAGCGGGAGGCACGCCGACGCTAGCGGACTTGGTGGAGGTGTTGAACCAGCAGTTCCAAGGTCAAGCTCGGCAGTTAGAGGCTCAAACGAGACAAGCTCTCTCCGAGGGCCAACAGGTTCAGGCCCAAGCCATTAGTGAGTTTAAGGACGCGTTTCTAAGTAGCTTAGGCGACCTCAGGGCAGGGCCGGATTTAGGGCCGCGGCTCAGGGCCCCGCGCATTTAGGGGCCCCGCGCCAACTCCATTACAATGATATAAGCACTTTTCCGTTTAAGTCAATGATACCACTGCCATCCTTTCGTGTCATATCAATATAATCCCTGACTTGAGTCACGTAAAACATTTGAGCTTATTAGCAGGTACGACTCTTTTTCTCGCGGCACATTTACAGAAACATGCCAAGCTGGGAAATGGTAATGTAAACTACCTCTCCTCAACAGTATGTAACGAACTGATCGATGTGTTGGGTGAAAATGTTATGTCTACCACAGTAGCAGAAGTTAAAAAATGCCAAATATTACTCCATATCTGTGGATTCCACTCCAGACGTGTCTCATATGGACCAGCTATGCCGAACCATTCGGTACATGTTGCCAGAGGGGCCAGTAGAGCGTTTTTTGACGTTTGTACCCTTACTGAAATATACTAGAAAGGAAATTGCAGAAGTAGTACTGATTTTTTTGCAGAAACACAATATTCCCATCTGTGACTGTCGCGGTCAGTCGTATGATAACGCGAACAACATGTCTGCAAAATACAATGGCACCCAGGCGCACATAAAACGTCATTGTGAATTTTCAGTTTGTTCCTTGCATGGCTCATTCACTGCATCTTGTTGGGATGTGTGCTGCTGAATGTTGCAGTGACTATGTTTGGTACGATTCAACGTCTGTATGTTTATCTGGTCAAGTCAACATATCGCTGGCGCAAACATCGAGACGCGCTGCAATGCTTACCAGTTATCAAGTGCTTGCCAGACACACGATGGTCGGCCTGAGCAGATGTTGTAGAAGCCATAGCCAATGGCTACGAGCAAAACATAGTGGTACTAGAAAATCTAGCAATGGACGAACATCTAAATGTAGATGCTAGATGTGAGGCCTCTGGTCTTTTGCAGGAAATGCAGAAACTTGAAACAGTAATTCTCTTAGTAACATGGCAGAACATCCTTAAGAGATTTAATGCAATAAGTCAGCATTTGCAGAAGCCAGGCCTTGATTTGAACACAGCATTAAATCTACTCAAATCACTGATTGAGTTTGTTCAAGATCAACGGGACCGGTTCAATGACTACGAACAGATTGTTGTCCAAAAATGTGGCCATAATAAATACAAAAACGATCGAGGACGTGTGCGAAGGCGGAAGTGACATCATGATGAAGCAGATAGCGCAGAGGACACAAAGCTGTCACCCAGGGAGAGATTCAGGATTGATTGATTAATTGATTTAAATTAGGCGCCGCAACAGCCAGGGTCATATGGCGCCGCATTCAATGAGTTAAAAACTAAAAAAAGGAAAAAAAAAATTAAAAGGGCTAAAAAAGGAACCTAAAAAGGTAAACTAAGAGCAAAGCCAAACAAAACGAGACGAAACAAATCACACAGAAAACGGTCATAACTTATAAAGAGAAGTACCTCATGTCCCGGGGAAAGGCATCTCCCTCCCAGCATCAGCGAGAGACGGAATGATCCGTCTTCTCCCCGACACTGCGACAGGTATCGCACTCGCAGGTCCCCCAAACTGGGGCACTCGACCAGCAAGTGCCACTCGGTCAGGGGAACCAAGCAGTCATCACAATAAGGCTGCACTCCCCGGGACATGAAGTAACCATGTGTTAGACGCGTATGACCCGTCCGAAGACGGGTCAAGGCTGTCTGCGAGCGACGGTCACGGACACTTTCGTATGACCAAAGACGAGAGACAGTCCTGGTAATCTCTCCTATTTTGGAAGTCGCACCCCGAGCATTCCACCTCTCCTGCCAACTGGCAAGAATTGCCTTGCGAATCTCTGGAAACATATCTGTACATGGGACAGCACTAGGAGGGGCAGCTCTAGCTGCTGCCTCCCTTGCAAGTCCATCAGCTCGTTCGTTCCCGTGTACGCCAACGTGTCCTGGAACCCAACAAAACCCAACGCGATATCCCCTGTTGCTGAGCAAATACAGCCACTCGAGAGCAGATAAAACTAGGGGATTAACAGAGGGAGTAAAGGAGCCCAGCGCAGAAAAAGCGCTACGAGAATCACTAAAAATCATAAAAGAGTCCACAGGAAGCGTAAAAATAATCTGTAAAGAGAGGACTATTGCAGACAGCTCTGCAGTAAATACAGAAGCAACAGAAGAAAGACTACCTCCCCGACAGAAGGAGAGGAACACAACACCAAAGCCAACTCCAGCATCCAATTTAGAGCTATCAGTAAAGACAGGGATGGAGTCCGAGTGTTCAGTGAAATGCTCTAAAAATAAGGCTCGGGACGCATATGGCGGTAAATCCCTCTTACTATCTATAGTGAGCGAACACACGGATACACCGGGCAACTGACAGTATCCAACCCTAGGTACTCGATAAGGGCAGATAGGAATGGGAGGGAAAGACAACGGTGTCATGGCAGACGCTACCCGAAACCCAAAAGGTTTAGGGAGACTAGGTCGCTCATCATATGCAGGCGAACGGGAATCCCGCAAAATTGACACACAAGGAACTGATTCTGGAAGGCGTTGGACGCTGAACCAGCAACGGAATAGAGAGGACTGGCGTCTCAAATCCAGAGGCAGGACGCCAGCATCCACGAGGAGGCTAGGTATCGGTGAAGACCAGAATGCACCAGTAGCCAAGCGGACCCCGGCGTGATGTACTGAGTCCAACACGCGTAGGTGAGCCCCCTTGGCGGAGGAGTATACCTCGCAGCCATATTCCAACTTGGAAAGGATGAGTGTTCTGTGGAGGAGGAGTAGCGTGTCCTTGTCTGCACCCCAAGAGGTATGAGCTAAAACACGGAGGAGGGACAGGGCTTTCTGACAAGCCGCCTTAACGTAACGTAAATGAGGCACCCAGGTTAGGCGGCTATCAAATAAAAGACCGAGGTAACGAGTCGTCTCTACACAGGACAGTCGCTTATTACCAAGATATAAGTCAGGGTCCGGATGAACGCCTCGAAGACGACAGAAATGCATAGCTACTGTCTTTGAGGACGAAAATCGAAAGCCGCGCGTATTTGCCCAATTGGCGACTGTATTAATAGTCAATTTCAGTTTTCGTTCAATCAACGACATCCTTGCCGCAGAAAACGAAATGGATAAATCGTCTACATATAAGGAGCTATGAACTCCATCAGGCAGGACACCAACGACTCCATTAATAGCCACAGCAAATAGCGTAACACTGAGAATACTTCCCTGTGGTACACCATCCTTAAGTGGACAAACCTCGGAAAGAGTACTCCCCACTCTAACCCGTAAAAGACGATGAGATAAAAACTCCTGAATAAAAACAGGGAGACGGCCACGAAGACCAAACTCAAACAGGTTAAGTAAAATTCCATGACACCAAGCTGTGTCATAGGCCTTCTACAGATAAAAAAAAAACACGGTCACCTGGTGGTGATTATTGGCAAACGCCTCACAAACTGAGGACTCCAAGGATAAAAGAGCATCTGAGGTGGAGCGCATCTTTCGGGAACCATATTGCACCGGGGTCAATAAATTCCGGCTCTCCAAGTACCACATAAGCCTGACATTCACCATCTTCTCCATCACTTTACAAATGCAGGATGTTAAAGAAATAGGACGATAGTTAGTTGCTTGGAGATGATCTTTCCCAGGCTTCAGAATGGGGAGAATTACAGCCACACTCCACAGAGATGGAAAATCACCGGTACGCCAAATGAAATTGTAAAGATCCAATAAAAATGTAAAACCACAGTCAGACATGTGGCATAAGAAAGCATAAGGGATGTCGTCTGGACCTGGCGAGGAATCATGACACTCGGAGAGAGAAAATGGGATATTATAAGATTCCCCTCCGGTGGAAGCGAAGTTAACGCCGAGTGATTCCAAATCCCGGCGATGACGAGCCCCTGGTGCAGTATGATCTTTCCTAGAGACACTGGCAAAGTGCTTGGCGAATAGGTCAGCAACAGTCTTAGGGTCCGCCACCGTTTCCCCTGCATGCGATAACACTGGAGGGGAAAACTTCCCAGAGATCTTACGAACTCTATTAAAGACTTCTGTGAGTGTAGTTCTGGTAGTGATGGAAGAGACATAAGCCTTCCAAGAAATTCGTTGAGCCTCCTTGAAAGTGCGTCGTGCTCGAGCACGCGCTCGCCGAAAAGCATCCAAACACTGAGGGTCCCCACGGTGACGACGAAGTCGAGAGAATGCAGCACGCTTCTCTTGCACAGCAGTAGTGCAAGCGGCGTTCCACCAGGAAACAGGACGTTTAGGAAACTGGCCAGACGTCCTGGAGACGGATTGAAGGGCTGCAGAATGTAAGGCATCAGTGAAATAGGATGCAGCCTCGTCAGAAGTTCCAAAGTCAGCCAACGGACGAAGAGAGGAGCTAAGTTCCGTAAAACGCTGCCAGTCTGCTTTATCTAGACGCCAGCGAGAAAGGCGTTCCAATAAAATTGGAAAGTGGTCACTGCCATACAAGTCCGGTAAGACCCGCCAACGAAAATCAGGAGGAAAATTAGAAGTGCAAAGTGAAAGATCTATAGAGGTAAAAGTACCAGTTTGGCTATGAAAATGTGTCACCTCCCCAGAGTTTAAAATTTCTAATCCCTGATCCTCAATAAAAGAAGCAACTAAAAGTCCGCGTGGGTTGGTAACACCATCATCCCACAACGGATGGCGACCGTTAAAATCCCTTAATAAAAGTAAAGGCGAGGAAAGTTCCTGCACCAGGTCGTCAAGATCGTGTCTGTCAACGGGAACACCAGGAGGGAGATAAAGGCTACATAATGTATAAAATTTGCCCAAATAAACCTTAACAGCAACAGACTGCAACGTTGAGTGAAGCTGTAATGAGACATAAGGGTTATCACAGCGAACGAATATGGCGGTGCCACCATGGTGGCCCTGTCCAGGATTAGGGGTACTGTAAACGGCACGATACCCAGGAGGACTGGAGTGAGTGTAGTCTCCGAGCATTGTCTCCTGTAAACAAAGACAAGCAGGAGAAAACCGAGATATCAATGCCTGGAGTTCCTCCCACGAGGCTCGTAGGCCTCTACAATTCCACTGTAGGAGTAGGAAGATGCCTATTTTCGAGTACCCTCCAGGCGAGCCCCTGAAAGAGACTGCCTTTTACCCACATGATTCGGTACGGTAATACGACGAGAAGAGGAGGCTGGGACCCGAGAGAAGCCGGGTCGAGGGACCTCGAGCTTTCTCCCAACAAAGGAACCTGCGCCCCCTCCGGACGCCGCATTACTAGAGCCAGACCGCACACCACTCCCCGAAGCTACATGCTCGCGGGGAGGATTCCCAACACTATATCCAAGGGATTCCTCAGTTTCCATATCCCGATCAGGAAAACCACTAGAAGCAACAGGAACTGGAACAGAGGGGGTCTCAGCAGGCTCATTATGAGCCTCCGCATCTTCCTCCATAGGCTTATCCTGAGAGACCCCAGAATCATGTATACCTACAGTAATCTTAGTTGGCGGAACAGATTCAACTGAATCTGTAGAACCGCGATGTCGCTTCTTCATACCTTTGGCGGACTTTGGCGAAGCAATGTGAGATGCATGTACATCAACATGCATCACCTGGGACGAGGCCGGAGAAGCCCCATCAGAACCTGGAGGTGACTCGACAGAATCACAGGACAAAAGGGAAAATCTATTATCGGACGTAATAACAGTAGCTTCAAAGGGCCGGGAGGAAACCGTAGAGGACACCTGAGCAGCGGGCTGGGCAGAAGAGCGAGTGCCTAGCGATGAGGTGTACGTCTTTGCTCCAGTACCGGCCTTCTGGCGGTAGAGGAGTTCACGGCGCGCACTACCAAGGCTGATAAACTGACTATTTGCAAGTTGCAAAATATCCTGTTCCAAGCGATATCGTGGGCACTGTCTGGAAGACAACTGGTGAGCATCCTGGCAATAGAAGCAATAAGCAGCTGACTTACATTCCGCCGTGGAGTGTGAGCCTAATGCAGAACAATTACCACACCGAGAAGGCTCAGTGCAGTATTTCTTACCATGACCATACCCGTAACATGAAAAACACTGTAGAGGGCGGTCAACAAAAGGCTTTACCCGAAGATGGAGAGGGCCAATACTGACACGGTCAGGGAGGGTAGAACCAAAAAAGGTGAGAAGCTGAACCCTTCATCTTGGACACCTTATGAACAGAACTAGGGCACATCCCAAGTATTTCCTCCTCAGAGAACTCATAGAGGTCATGATTATATATACTGCCTTTACTATAATTGAAGGTATGGTGTGCTTTGACCGATTCAAACATGTTGTCAGCAGGGCATGGTAGATGGTGCAGCATTTTAGCTTGAGTAATATCTTTAGCCCTGACTAACACTCCCTTCCCATACTTTTTCAGATTCCCCTCAGGGATCGTGCCAATTTCTTTGGCGAGGTACCTAGCAGCATGAATGAAGTTGCCACGCCCATTCCTATAGTATGCAACAAACCAACGAGGGGGAGGGACCTGGCTGTCCCTGGGAGTTGGCTCTAACAAAGCGTCTTCAAAGAGGTTCGGGACATAGTCCATGTCACTGTCAGAAATATTGGAAGAGCGGAGAAGTTTCGCTTGAAATCCAGCACCTGCGATAGGCAGAGTCGCAACAGCATCACACGCCGACTGGGCTTCAGCGCTGGAAGCAAAGGTCACATAGCATCTGTTTGACTTGAAGTCTTCATCATAAATGAGACGGATACGAAGGACTGTGCCAAATAGCTTGAGTAAGGAGTGCGAGGCACGGTAAGAAGACGATGGATCGATATTCACCATCTGAAGTGCGTCCAGCTTGGAAGAGGGACGCACATCAGAGTTACCCCCAGAATGGGAGGCAGCCTTGTCAGACACACGTGGACTTTTGTGTCGCACGGACTTGTTTTGGTCAGCCCCTCTAGGAGGTAGGGACTTTCTAGCGGCACCACCAGGAACGGTGAAAGGCTCCAAGGTGGCGACGAGAGAGGACCGTGTAGGGGTAATCGGGGACAGGCGGACGTCAGGGAGAGAGGCAGGCCGAGGCAAGGGAAACTTACCCATACACAGGGGAGGTGTTTCACTTCCCCACACCCCAACCCACCACGGAGCCCAACAAGGGGAGGCTGAATGTTGGGGCCAAACCGCACCCAACAGCCCCAGGGGTAATGGGGAAGTATACGCATCTACTACCAGGTGTTTAACGGCGGCTGCGGGACCGTTGCGACCGCCCACCCGGCAATGACCACTTGACCCTAGCCATCGCATGACCAGCCGATTGATTCAGTGGGGCCACAGTGAACCACCCGTCTTACCCCAACCCTCCCACCAAAGGAGCGTGTTGCCCACCGAGGGGAACTACACCCTGCCCCGCGGTGGACTCAACCCCCAGATGAAAGGGCACGGGGAGTATACGGTACGCCACGCACGGCAAACACGTGGGGAGACAGTAGCCCTGCCCTGGGTGGTAAAAGGGCAGGGCGGGAGAAGGCAACATCACCAGTAGGCCTCCTCTACCGGTGATGAGGGGGGAGCACTTGGTCCACGAGGCCAACGGACATCGAGCCCTATCGAGGTGGGTAAGCCACTACGGTAGGTGGTGCCGCCGACCTCGCTTCAAGCCCCGTCACCACGACAAGGTGACTCCCCTTCGACGGGGAGAGATTCAGGACCACATCATACATAACCCATCCTTGATCAGCTAATACTGTCACTCAGAGATCGCTTAAAATCCTATGAGACACTTCAGCAGCGGTTCGCATTCCTGTCTAACATCATAACTATGCAGACAGACAAGCTCAGGGACTCTCCAGCCAATCTGGTCAGGAGCTATCCAAACGACCTGGAACCTTGTCTGGTTTCAGAAATTGTGCATTTCCAGGCATTCCTCAAGACAGCTCTAGAAGAAGGAAGCCAGGGAAAAACGACTCGAGTCGCAATGTATTCAACCATACACAACTGTGATGTGATTGCAGCGTTTGCCAACGTGGAGATAGCTCTATGTATCTATTCGTCAATGTTCGTGACGAACTGCACTGGAAAGAGATCGTTTTCTAAGCTAAAAAGAATAAAGAACACTGCGCAGTACCATGGGAGAAAGTCGTTTGGCGTCTCTGGCCCTTTTGAGTGCTGAACACAAACTACTCAGGAGTGTTTGTATTCGTGAAGTGATCGAGGACTTTGCAAGAATCAAAGCCAGGAGGAAGCTATAAGCCTTTGAAAGTGTTAAGTGTCTATTGCAGTCGATTTAAGTTAGGTTAGTTTAGAATTTACTCAAAGTTGAGGATATAAATCATAACACAATTAGTTTTTTTGTTGATTTTCTCAGTGTCCCTCTTTCACATTGTGATGTAGTACTTTGGGTAAACAACTTATCTTTAATAAAGGACTGTATTATTACATGCATTATAAAACTTTGTTTCCTGATTTTCCTACGTTACATCTAATGAGTAGTTGGTGACTTTGTATAAACATGATTAGTATATGACAAATTTACTAAGTGCTTGTGGGGTGTGAACCTGACAGGGCCCCCGCATACTTTCAGGGCCCGGGGCCCCGCAACATGTAAATCCGGCCCTGCTTCAGGGAGGAGGCCAGACAGTTCGCCGAGGACAGCTGTCGGAAAGTGAAGAGCGATGTGATGAAGGAGGTGGTTAAGATAGAAAAGGACCTCCGAGATCAGGTGACGAGCCTGCTAGACACTGTGGTTGCGGGGTTCAGTGGTGCGGTAGCTGCGTTGGAGGAACGGATAGACGGTGGGCGGAAGGCGGGGGCGCCTGACAACGGAGACAAGGCACAACCCTAGGGAAGTGACTCTCCTCATCTTGATGACCGTGACGACGGAGAGGCGGACAGGCGGACGCCACGCTGTCAAGGAGAGGTTAGCGGGACGATTAGTCGGAGGGACGCCCCGGGATGTGCCCTAGATCCGTCCCGTACCCATCCCGCCACTCTTACACGCTCTTCGCCCATATCTCACTCCGTGGTTCTTCGCCGGGAGACGGCAGGTCGACGCAAGCCCCAGGATTTCGACGGGCGGGTCTCTCTAGAGGCTTACCTCGCTCAGTTCGAGCTAATGGCAGAGGCTCAAGGCTGGAGTCCATGGAAGAAGGCTGTGCAGCTCGCATCGAGCCTGAAGGGTCCCGCTGTGGAGGTCCTGAGCCAGCTTACACCTGACCATCTCTCTTCGTACTCCAGCATCGTGGCGGTACTAGAGCGACGGTACGGCCACCAGCACCAAGCGGAGGAGTTCCGGGCAAGGTTCCGGGCCAGGGTTCATGTCCGGGAGGAGACGCTGCAGCAGCTAGCCCAGGACTTGGAGAACTTGGCCAGGAAGGCCTATCCGTCGGCCACAGAAGACCTCCTCGCAATTTTGTTGCGAGACCAGTTTGTGGACGTACTGAACGACCAACAGCTGTAGGTATACGTGAAACAAGCTCACGTCGGCGACCTTCAGGAAGCGTTAGCTCGGTCCTGGAGTTCCAGTCAAGCCCCGTGAAGCCCAGGTTCGACCAAGCGAGGAAGGATTTCCGAGCACAGAGGGGACATGTGAGGTCTCGAGGGGAGGGGACCGTCACGCGAAGCTTCCCCGGAGAGTGTTGGGATTGTCGTCGTGCGGGGCACATGTGGAGGAACTGCCCTACTGCCAATCGCTCGTCTTCTAGTGAGCGACAGAGCACTGGTGCGGGCCAGGGTGTCTGCCGGGGTGTAGCCAGCCAGCACAACCTGCCAGCTCTAGCCCACGGACTGGACATGAGGATGATTCGGCGTCACCGGGAAATGGAGGACGGCTGGGCGGCGGGGGCCGGCGCCAGCCATCCCCATCCAGGCCCCAGTCTTTCTAAGATGCCGTACCACAGCCGCCCGAAGTGTACAGGTCGAGGGAGCCGTGAACGGGGTACCCTGTCGGCTCACGGTAGACACCGGGGCGGAGCGAACGTTCGTCCGGCCGGACGTGATGGCGGCACCAAATCCTCCTGTGGCGGTACAGCGCCTGTGTGGCGTTACCGGCCACTGTGCCGAGCTGCGAGGACCGGTGGAGGCCCAGATCACCATCGGCGAAGAGGTGGAGCGACTGCCCGTGTACGTGGCAGATACTGAGGACTCCTGTCTTCTGGGCCTGGACTACTTTAAAAAGAGCCGGGCACGGGTCGACTTCGGAGACATGACCATGCGGACGTCGTGGTGCCCCTGCTCGAGTTGAGTAGCCCCGCCCAGGTGGTAGCGGCCAGAGCAGTAAGCGTCTCCCTGAGGTCGGAGACGCGCGTAAGATGCAGACTGAGCCGGAGGATGGCGAGTGGGGACGGCCTAGTGGAGCCGCCGCCCGCCGAACAGCTGCATGGCGGTCTGGTGGTCGGCAGGACCTTAGTTCGGTGGGATAAGGACGGGGTTACGGTGTTGGTGGCTAACCCTTCGGATAGTGAGCATCATATCCAGGCAGGAACAGCACCGGGAACGTGCGAGGAGGTGGAACGGGCGCGGGAGACTGCGGACGATAGGTCAGTGGCGAGGGCTGCTAGCGGTGGCGTGCCCGAGCACCTCCAGGAGTTGCTGGGGAGGAGCTCTGAATGTCTGGGTCAGAGGCAAGCAAACCAGCTAAGGAAACTGCTCATCTCTTATGCTGACGTATTATCGACAGGATACAGAGACTTGAGACGGTCCGACCTGGCCAAGCATCGCATCGACACCGGTAACAGTCGCCCGATCAAGCACCCCCGCGGAGAATCGCCCCTGCCCGTCGCGCAGAGATGGAGAAGGCGGTAGGTGAACTCATCGAACAAGGAGTAGTGGAGCGCTCCAGCTTCCCGTGGTCGTCGGCGGTAGTCCTGGTGAGGAAGAAGGACGGTACGACAAGATGCTGTGTGGACTACCGTGCACTTAACGACGTCGCGGTCAAGGACTCCTACCCCCTGCCTCGGATTTACGACACCCTGGACGCGCTGGTCGGAGCCAGGTGGTTCTCTACCCTGGACCTGAAGTCAGGATACCACCAGATAGAGGTAGCCTAGGAAGACAAAGCTAAGACGGCGTTCTCCACCGGGCAGGGCCTGTGGCAGTTTAAGGTGATACCATTCGGCCTGTGCAACGCCCCTGCAACCTTCGAGCGACTGGTGGAAAGGGTGCTAGATGGGATCCAGTGGAAGACCGCCCTAGTCTATTTGGACGATGTGATTGTGTACGGGACCACGTTCGAGGAAGAGTTGAAGCGGTTGGAAGCAGTGTTCCTGCGGTTCAGGGCGGCTAACCTGAAGCTCAGCCCTAAGAAGTGCCTGCTTTTCCAGCGGGAGGTATCGTTTTGGGGGCACATTGTCGGACAGGATGGAGTCAGGCCGGACCCTCAGAAGGTAGCAGCTGTGAGGAAGTGGCCGGTGCCAAGGACAGTGAAGGAAGTACGGAGCTTTCTGGGACTCTGCACCTACTACAGGCGCTTTGTGCAGGGCTTCGCTACCATTGCCACTCCCCTGCACCAGCTAACCCAAGAAAGGGCGGAGTTCCGCTAGGACCCGGAGTGTCAAACAGCCTTCGAACGACTAAAGGAGGCCCTGACAGGCGCCCCTGTGCTACCGTACCCAGATCCTCGCCTCCCTTACCTGTTGGACTGCGACGCTAGCGCCGAGGGGATTGGTGCTGTGTTCTCCCAGAAGAAGGACGTACAAGAGCAGGTGGTGGCGTACTACAGCCAGAGGTTTAGCGCGCCTGAGCGCAACTACTGCGTCACAAAGAAGGAGCTGCTGGCTGTGGTTAGAAGCCTGGACCACTTTCACTCTTACCTCTATGGTGCCCCGTTCACCGTGAGGACGGACCACACTGAGGAACCCGGAGGGCCAGCTGGCACGTTGGCTCGGAAAGTTGGAGCAGCACAACTACCACGTGGTGCACCGCCCGGGTAAGGCACACATCAACGCTGACAGCCTCAGCCGGCGCCCGTGTGGACCAGACTGCGGTCACTGTAGCGGTAAGGAGCCAGTGGAATGCCGACGGACAGTGGTGTCCATGGACTCGTCCAACAGCGAAGACGGATGGCAGGAGGCCCAACGGAAAGACCCGGACATCGGCCCCATCGTGAGGATGCTTGAGTCAGGCGTGGTCAGACCACCACGGGGGGAGGTAGCAGCACTGAGCCCCGCCGCGAAGCACTACTGGGAGCAGCGGGACACCCTCGCCCTGGGCGGGGAAGTGATGCTTAAGCGATGGTTGATGCCAAACGGGCGAATACGGTTTTGGCAGACCGTTGTTCCGAAGGTCATGCGGGCGAGGCTGAAGCGGGAAGCCCACGACAACATCACCGGTGGACACTTGGGCGTGAAGAAGACGCTCGGCAGACTGCAGCAGCAATTTTACTGGGCAGGGTTACGCCAGGACGTGGAGGAGTGGTGCCGGGCTTGCGACATCTGCAGCACCAAGAAGGGTCCCGGACGTAGGAGCAGGGCCTCTCTGCAGCTGTACCAGGTGGGGGCCCCCATGGAGCGGGTGGCCGTCGACATCGTTGGACCACTCCCGACAACAGCTGCAGGCAACCGTTTTATCTGTGTTGCCATGGACTACTTCACGAAGTGGCCTGAACCGTACGCCCTGCCCAACCACGAAGCCACCACCGTCGCCGAAGTGCTGGTCGAGCAGTTCTTCTCGAGATTCGGCGTTCCGGGAGAGCTCCATTCCGACCAGGGCCGCGAGGTTGAGGCAGGAGTATTTCTAGAGTGCTGCAAGCTTCTGGGCTCAAGGAAGACTAGGACTACACTTTTGCGGCCGCAGTCGGACGGGATGGTAGAACGGTTCAACCGCATCCTTGTTCAGGAGCTTGCAACGTTCTGCAGGGATGGCCAGACTGAGTGGGACAGGAAGTTGCCGCTGCTGCTGATGGCCTATCGCTCCGCAGAGCACGAGGCCACCTCATACACGCCTGCCCGCCTCATGCTGGGGAGGGAAATCCGCCTCCCTGTGGACTTCGTCACTGGTCGTCCGCCGGATGAGGAATTACCTACAGTAAGAACAACATACACCATGGCCTTACAAGAACGATTAGCAGAGACTCACCACCAAGTGCGGGACAACCTGCACTTCGCCGCTGAGGCAATGAGACGACACTACGACCGCGGTTCCAGAGTCACTGGTCACGCAGAGGGTGATCAGGTGTGGCTCCACAACCCAAGGAGGAGGAAGGGTCTCTCGCCCAAGCTCCAGAGTCCTTGGGAGGGCCCCTACATCGTCGTCGAACGGGTATCTGAGGTGACTTACCGGATTCGCCGCGGGAAACGCGGCGGGCTAAAGATGGTACACGTGGACCGATTGTGGCGCTACCACGGTCCAGGGCGGTACACCTGGGGTCCGGAGCAGGAGGCAGACGACACCTCGTCCGAAAATGGAGATGACGACATCATGAGCCTACCGGACCACACACCGGGAGCGGACTGCGATGCTGAGAGAGAGGACTTGTCTCCATCTTCGGACGACGGCGACATGGCACCCGAGGCGGAAGAGGTCTCGATAGACAAGAACCCACCTGTCGGAGGAGGTCTGCGCCGCGGCCCCAGAGACAGAGGAGGAGGCCTCGGAGATTCGACGACTTTCTTAACTTATGTTAATGATATCGATGATGGGCTCACTTGCAAAGTATCAAAATTTGCTGATGACACAAAAATTGCTAGTAAAGTAACTGCGACACTCGACGAAGAAGCTTTACAATCAGATCTAGATCGACTTGCACGTTGGGCCAATCAATGGCAAATGAAATTTAACGTTGACAAATGTAAAGTGTTGCACATCAGAAAAAATAACAATCGCGTTCGGTACGTAATGAATGGCCAACAACTTTCTGCAGTAAGTAATGAAAAGGATCTTGGAATCACTATATCAAGCGATTTGAAGCCCGGTCAGCATTGTTAAGAGGTAGTTAAAACTGCAAACAAATTGGTTGGCTTCATCGGACGAGTCTTTAATAATAAATCGGAAAAAGTAATATTAAAACTGTATAATTCGTTGGTTCGACCCCGTCTAGAGTACTGTGTACAGTTTTGGTCTCCCTATTACAGAAAAAACATAGAAAAGTTGGAACGGGTTCAACGAAGAGTAACAAAGATGATTCCTAGGTTGAGAAATTTATCATATGAACAAAGGCTTAAAGAAGTAAATTTATTCAGCCTATCAAAACGAGGAATGCGAGGCGATCTAATAGAAGTGTTTAAAATGTTTAAAGGATTCAGTGATATTAATGCGGAAGATTACTTTACAATTGATCGATCAAATAAAACAAGAAGAAATCACAATTTGAAGATAAGTGGTAAAAGATTCTCGTCGCACGAAGCTAAACACTTCTTCTTCAATCGAGTTGTTAATGTTTGGAACTATCTACCCTGTGATGTCGTTGATAGTACAACAGTTACGGCCTTCAAGAATAGATTAGACAAGTATTTTGAATCCAACCAGCAACTAAGATATTACTCATTGTCGTAATAACGTTAAGTTCTTTCGAATACTGGTGTCCTTGTCCGCTTTTATCGCCCGGTTGGTGGTAGCAGTAATGGTAGTTCTTTCCTCTTTCCTACATAAATTCCATGCAATTTTTCCATGCTGCATGGTTCTTTTTCCTTTCCTGCCAGCTTTGGCTGGAGGGATGGGGGGGTGGGGAGGAGCCTTCGCCTTTGCTGTCCTTCATCTTCCACCTTTGATTAGATAGTTAATATAGCTTGTCACAAACAGCCTCGTAAGGACCAGCAGGTCTGCTGTTGTTTGTTCTTCCTTTGTGTTACTTTGTGTCCCTTGAGGAGGAGGATTAGCCGTGAATGTAAAACTATTGTGTGGTAGCACTGTGTAAATATGTCTTTGCTTGTTTAATACTGGCGTGGCGAGGGCGCCACTTCTTTCGCAGGAGGGGGCAGTGTTGGGCGGACATGAGCGAACCTGCACCCGAATGGTGGTTCACGGGGACGAACCGCCATGCTTCACCCTCCTCACCGACCTGCCACGTAGGCCTCCGCGAACCAGGGCCAAGCTGACGTCTCCACCGCCTGGCTGCCTCAGAGTCAGTCCACCCAGTGCCTCTGAGCAGACCACACCGCGTAAGCTGACCTCTTCACGCACGGCTATGCGGTTCCCGGGGCCCATTGGATTACGCTGAGCGTCCTGAAGAATGCAAGGGCGCCAGCACAGCGAGCCCCGCGAGCGGATGGAGACGGTACTCGGCGCCCCTAACGGAGCTCCAAGGCGCTGAGAAGGCGGGGACTCTACGAGTGTGTCTGGGCGTGTCGGCTATTGTTGGGAAGCCAATAAACCAGCTACCTGAAAACGTGTTTCCCTCAGCCCTTCCCGTTCTCTTCAATTGAGGCCCCGATCCCTTAGTTGTGGCGAAAGCAGGCCATAAGGGGCGCCACCCCCTACTCCTTTCGTTACAATATTTTTTACATGAATCCAACAAAACACTATGTATCCGCCTTAAATGTCTTTTGAATTATATTTTATTGATTTTACTCAGATTGTTTTTTTACTTTGAAATATGGTCAAAATCGAGTACATGGATTTGTGACCCCGTAAAGAAGACTTAACAATGGGTAAACAGCGCAGCCTGTGTACACATGCAATGAAAGTAGGTTAAGGAAACCATGTCTGCTTTTTCTTCATATCCTGATGTGTGTATCCTGTGGATTTCAAGTCCCTAGTTGGAATAGGTAAAATACAAAAAATATTTCAACTTCATCGCTTGATATCTCAAAACCATGATTTTGCACTTTACAAAATATCTCCTCCGTTGCACTTCTTGTTATACACATTTCTTACTGCAGGAATAGGGTTTACTATCAGAACTATTGTTTGAAGTTGATTTAGATTTCTGAAAAATATTTGTCAAATTGTTTTTTATTTCATCGAACTTTAAACAAATATGTTTTACTATTGTAGAAAACCTACCGATAGCAAACTTTAATCTCCGATCCTTCGTGATTAAAATGCTTTTTGAATTAAAGAAATCGGCCCGTAAGTAAGGGAAGGGATATGCTTAGAACATAAGGAATTTAACATGGAATTTGAGATTTTACAACCCCCCCTAAGGAAATTTATCAGGCACCAGCATCTAGAGAAAAGTATGTAAAGGCAGCTCCATTTACGACAAAGGTTTTAGAAAGTTTTAAAGCAATGACTGAGATGGGTCAGTCTAATTCTTCCCATCATAGCGACACACACAGCCAGGCCATGAAGGATATAAAACCAGTAAAGAAGGTCAGAAAAGTTATTACTGAGAAAATGATGAATCCCTTTACTTTCACCAATCAAACAGAGCTCATCAATATTCCTACTGGACAAAAGTGTTCATCCACAAACTTGATAGAAGCTAAGGAAAGAGGGAAAGAAGCACTGTGCAAAGCAGAACGTACATGTTTCAAATTAGAAGATCCACATCTGGTGACATCACATACCTCGAAAAAATAAAAAGCACAGAGCCTTGTTAACATATATAAAGGTGAAAGCGTTGTTATCAGAGCACTGTGCTTTCCTCAAAATGCAGATGATGAAACAAGGAAAAAAGCCTTTAGTCACGAATGGATTGCTTACCCTTTATCACTCTTCGATGTAGATTGCAGACTTGAAGGAGGATACTCAATGCAAGTCAAGCTTTTTAACAAGTCTGATGTTGGAGGCAAGAATTGAAGGAGACATTTCACAACACAAATTCTATCTCCAACATATTCTCAAAATGAAGCCAACCAGCTCTACATGTATTAACATAGTTGGTGACAGGTATGACACTGATGGTGCTCACAGTGTGAAGACTTATGAGAGGCAAAGGAGAGGCCAGACAAGGGAATCAAAGGAATTTTGTGTATCCAGCAATCTTGATATTCCAGCAATCTTGATATTCCAGAATGGAAAGTTTATATTAAATCCAAAGAACAAAACAAACTTCCTTCACTTTCTGTATTACTCATAGTGTAAGAGTCCAGGGGAAATTCCAGATGATGTTACTTTCATTTTAGGTGGTATGGATCATGAGGACAGCGGACATAGAGTTGTTATTTCAAAATTGTCAACTACTGATCTGCTAAACCTTTCCTGTGGTGAACACGAGGAAGCAGATACAAGACTCATTGCCCACATTGCCTACTGTGTGGATCATCTTAAATATGAACGTGCAGTTATATACGCAACAGACACTGACATTACAATACTCTGTATGTACCACTTCTGTCGTCTAAAGGGATTAAAAGAGCTTTGGATTCAGAGGAACAATATATACTTTCCTGTGCACAACTTTGTCAATCGCTGAGTGAAAAATATGAACAAGATCCAGAGGAGTTGACGGCTACCATATTAAGCACATACGTCCTCAGTGGGTGTGATACAGTAAGTTATCCATATAGGCGAGGCAAGAGTAGGGCTGCAAAGGTGGGGCTGAATCTGTTGGGGCAACTATAACATTTAGCTGCTTATGATGCAACTCTGCACACAGGAACACTAGTGCTACGTACAGCGATGCAAGAAATTATTTCATTGCACTTTATGGACACAGTGACACTGGTATAACATGTGTGAACGTACTTCGCCAACACATATTTGCATCAACAAAGTCTTATCTGAGAGTACTTCCTCCAACCGAGAATGCCTTTTTTATCGTGTATTGCGTTCCTTGCACCAATTAACCTTGTATAAACAGGCAAGCAAGAATGCAAGTACTGTTAAGCTAGCACTCCCCTCACCTTCTAATTTTGGATGGAAGCTTCAAAATAGATATAAAGTCATTTGTACATTGCATGTGTAAGAAATCCAAATGTTTGAGGGGATGTTCTTGTGCAAAAGTTGATGTTCCCTGTTCAGTAGGGTGCCTTTGTCTGGGACAGTTAGAAAAATGTATCAGGATTGCGTGCCTATTTGACTCCTCTGAGGATGAAGGGCCTTACTGAACAGGAAGGATTGCTCTGCATTCCTCATGTGGTTATTTATATTTTTTTGTGTATTTGGGCATTATTTTAAGTAGCTATGCATGCTTAGCTAATTATGTGTAACTTTTTTTTTTTCACAACAAAGGAGACAGCTCAAGGGCACAAAAAAAGAAAACAATAATAAAAAAAAGCCCGCTACTCGCTGCTCCCAAAAAAGAATCAAAAGAAGTGGCCGAAAGAAAGGTCAATTTCGGGAGGAGAGGTGTCCTGATACCCTCCTTTTGAAAGAATTCAAGTCGTAGGCAGGAGGAAATACTGATGAAGGAAAATTGTTCCAGAGTTTACCAGCGTGAGGGATGAAAAAGTGAAGATTTTTTACGTCGCAGCCTATTGCGCCGGTAGGCTTCTTCCCGGTGGGGCCTGATGGTCGGCCCAAGGCTTCTTCCCGGTGGGGCCTGATGGTCGGCCCAGCCCGTTCTGGCGCAGGCGAGTGTTTATAGTGGCGCCATCTTGCACTGGCTCATGCTGCCCTCCCGGAGCTCATCTTTAATCCTAGAATCTAGAGTCTGGGTTGATAGGTGGTCTTTTGGACAGCATGTGGGTAGTTTTAAGCCACTCGGCGGCGGCTGAAAAATCCCAGCTTGGTGGCACCGGGCGGGGATTGAACTCGCGTCCTCCTGAACGCGGCGCCGTCACTCTGTCGACTCAGCCACCGCCTCCCCAAATAAAGAAGATGCTGGTTAACTCTTGCATAAGGGGTTTGGACAGTATAGGGATGAGCATGAGTAGAAAGTCGTGTGCAGCGAGGCCGCGGGAGGGGCGGAGGCATGCAGTTAGCAAGTTCAGAAGAGCAGTCAGCTTGGTAATATCGATAGAAGATAGAAAGAGAGGCAACATCGCGGCGGAATTTAAGAGGTAGAAGACTATCAGTAGGAGGAGGAGAGCTGATGATACGAAGAGCCTTAGACTCCACTCTGTCCAGAAGAGCTGTATGAGTGGAGCCTCCCCACACGTGAGATGCATACTCCATACGAGGGCGGACAAGGCCCCTGTATATGGATAGCAACTGCGCGGGGGAGAAGAACTGGCGGAGACGATACAGAGCGCCCAACCTCGAGGAAGCTGATTTGGCGAGAGACGAGATTTGAAGTTTCCAGTTGAGATTTTGAGTTACGGGTAGACCGAGGATGTTTAGTGTTGAGGACGGTGACAGCTGCAACCTGAATAATATAAGATACATATAGGTACATGGTGAGAACAAATATAAATGTGTTTATGGCTTTCATTTTATAATATAACATTTTTGCACTTTAATTTATGTATGTTGCAGAGCAACTGTACTGCACAGTTTGAAATATTGGTACAGTTTAGTGACTGGATCAAGGTGTTAATTTATTGGTAAAACATGTCTTTAGTTTAAGACATCAAGGAAAACTTGAAATTTACTACATATTCTTTAACAGTATTGTACTCAGCGAACATTTCAAAAATCTAAAACAAAGTAATTTTTGAGATAGTTTGCAAGAATTTCATTAAGTCCAACATTGATTTTCTAAAGCCTCGGATGCTCCTCTAACTAAATATAATCACCAAATTTTTATATCATGCCGGGCAATTTCTTTCAAAATCTCTTGGTAGTGGCCACCGGACTACTACTTCTTCCTTATAAACTTCACCTTATCTATACACAAACACAGTGAACCTACCACATCACCTGAAGGAGGATTACTGGCCATTTTGTGGTAGTAGGGGCAATGCAAGTTGATGATACTGTGGAAAGGCCGCTTGACCGGTGTTCTGCAGCCGGGAGCAGCGGAGTGCTGCTGTCATGTGGTGATGTCACAACATGACGCCGGTAGTTTTGGGGCCCAGGAATGTTTATGAACTGGCTGTGCCATCAAAAATACTGTTCTCATTGAAAATTCAACCTCACTGCCCTACTATATGGGGCTGGAAGATTTCCAGTCCTTCGTTACCTCAGGTTGAGTAAACAGTTCTATTCCGAAATAGGAAAGAAACCCAGTTCACTAAGGACAGTTACCCGGATTGTCGAGTGTAGCGCTACGTGTAAAGTCAATGTGGTCTAATATACGGTATACGGATTATCTCGTTAAAGCATGAACAAACAATTAAAAATTTCAACAGATAATGGAAAATAATAATTGTATTAAGAAATTTATCATACAGAGCCTGTGCCTGCAATAGAAATGCGGGGACTACATCATAGTTGTTTTTTTTTTATTCGGTTAAGTGGATATAAAGATAAAAGTCATAAAAATCAAAGTTGACAGAAAGGTAGTATGACCTGCAGCAATGGGTATTATGTGAATAACTCTAAATTCTCGAAGGAAATGGACATGATCTACTTTACAGTAAGTATAGTGAGAAAAAAACAGTCCCGTGGTTAATACAAATAATAATGAAACTTTCAAAGTAAACTAATAGATAAGAGGATGAGAATTATAAATATTTGAAGGTTTCAGTAGCTGCCTTGTGTTAATATACTGTCTTTTAACCCTTTTCCTGCAATCTAATTTAAAATTAATTAACACCTCAGTGAGGAGCATTTTCGAAAATAAAAATGTCCCTCAATGATTAAAACTTCGCTTCCTGAATACAAATATATAAATATTGTAATGCTGTATCATTTCTTACCTATGTATGTAATTAGCATCTTGCAAAGTAAGTTTTTTGCCTGACAAAAGATGCTGATGACAGATATGCCAGATGCTTCGGGTATAATAGGTTGCGCACTTATCTTTTAACTAATGTTTTCTGTTTATATATTTATGTTCAATCATTTAATACTGAATTTTCTGTAATTCTATGGCAAAAAAAAAAAAAAAATCTGCCGTGCCTCAGCGCGAAAGTGTCGTACATCCCTACTCGACATTAAAAGACTATAATTCAAACAAAATATTATTTACATTTGGAAACACTGCACCAGATGCCACATATTGATTTCCACTTAATTTCCGCGCAAAAGAACTGGCACGCTGCTTTGAAATTATCCTGGCCCATATGTGGGACACTCGCAGGCAACGGCACCAAAGTCTGTGTCTCTGGGACACTCGCAGGGAAAGGGCCTGCGAGTGTCCCAGAGACGCCAATTCTTTCGCGAGAAAATTAAGTGGAAATCGATACGTGGCATCTGCTGTAGTTTCCAAATATAAATTATATTTTGTTATTTTATACCTGGCTACATTTTTCCTAAAAATAATGTTAAATGCTAAAAATAATATAAGCCTTTTAAAAGGCTTATATTATTTATTCTTCATTGGATGAAGCAATTATTTTGAGCAAAAATGTAGCCAGATTTAATTATTTGGGGGAGGTTTCGGGCTGTCAATTAGGATCCCAGGTCTGGGGGGTGTTGAACATTTAGGCGACGTTCCTCAGAATCTGGCACCAGCCTTGAGCAGATCTAATGTTGTTTTTGCTTTCTTTTCTTATCTGCTTTTTGTTTCCCTTTTCCTGTATATGATTAAATTACTTCATATTAAGCATGCTGCGCTTGTTGATATGATATTGTTTTTTTTTTTTCATTTGCTGTATCACTCGAAAAGTTTCTTCCCTTTGCAATACCTCAACTTTATTCTTAGGTCTGTTTTATTCATTCATTTTGGTGTAAGTAAATTCCCTGTCATTAGAATCAATACCTACTTACCTAACTATAGAAATTAGAGGCCTACTCCCATTGCAACTGGTCTATCAAAAGTAATTGAGAAAGCAGTGGTGAACTGCCTGAATGCCTCCCTGTACACACTGGAGAATCAGTTCAGCCACAAGAAGGGGCACGGCACTGAGATGTGTGTGTGTATGTGTGTGTGTGTGTGTGTGTGTGTCCATTGAAGAATATTATTTCCATATTATCTCCATTTTCAGGCATTTCCAGGGGTTCATCTACCTTTGCTACCTGGAAGGCAGTAATGCCTTTGATAGGAAGAAGTACTGTAGGCTGTTCGATAAACTGCGCGTAAACGAATGCCAGGGTTCATTGTCAAGCTCTTAATGTATTGGTTCATTACTCAGGATTTTGATGTAAAATCGGGGGCTGATACTTTGCTGCCATTCATTGCCAATGGGTTTCGCCAGGATGGGAACCTGTGTTCTTGTACAGTATCTATATAGATGATCTCAGTGTCGCTCTCTGTGACACAGGTGCTGCTGCCACTTATATAAGCATTTCACTGAGCTATGCTGATGACATGGTACTACTGGCATCTACAATGGAGTCTTTGCAATACATAATTTTTGTGTGAGATGTCTGCTGCCAGGCCAGGCATCAACATGGATCGGTGAGTATGCGCTAAGATTTGTGAATAGATTAACATGCTTGGTCCATGTCATCAGCAAGGAGACTTCTGTAACCAGGAGGTGAAGTTTTAGTTATTCAGGAGCCAGGTAGGGGCAGGTCCATCTGAATGAGGAATGCAACGTCCTCAACTTCCCCGAGTTGTCTTTCCCCCCCCCCTCTCTCTCTCTCTCTCTCTCTCTCTCTCTCTCTCTCTCTCTCTCTCTCTCTCTCTCTCTCTCTCTCTCTCTCCTGTTCATACTTCTTTCTTTGAGTAACCGGGGGATTAATCATTCCAGGGGTCCTGCGTCCCTGCCCTATTGTGAGCAGTCAGTCCAGCCCCTGATCTGGACTATAAAAACCTCATTCCAACCAAAAACTGATTAAAAATTAGAGGTCGGGGTCGGGGCGCGAGCCTCGACCCCGAACCGGTCTTGCTGGGGGGCCCCGACCGCGCGGTAGGCTTCCATGATGCATCCGCATCCGGGAAGCCTGCCATCAGTGACGGGTGCGGGGCAAAGCCCACGGGACCCCTGCAACTCGAAGGAGGAAGGGACCCCTAGCCATTCTTTTTGTTTTTGGGGTGGCCGCGGTGGTGCAGAGGCTGCGCCCGCCCGCGGGACCAGGACCGGAGTAAACCTTCGGAAGGCTCTGCGTGTGGGCTCCTGGAACGTTCGGAGCGTCTCGTGTTATAGTAGGATATCAATGTATTATTATTATTATTTAATATCACCACGAATTAGGCATACAATTGTCAATGGAAAAAACCCACGACAGATAGATCACGCCACCTTATAGGAATGTCGTCCGTCAGTGTTTACCGTCTCAGTTTTGTATACTTCGCACTCCGATGGTGCGCAGAGGTCACCTTGACATACGTGACCAATTGTAACAATTATTTTCCAACCTGTAACTCGTCACTCCTTCGCGAGAGTCTGACTGACACACAACGACAGTCGCTCTCGCTCCGACGCTTCTTGTACATAAAGGCTACGAATATAATTCGCCTTAAGGAAGCTGAAGTCTTAATCAACACCCTATAAACGCCCCCCGACAAGCCCGTTACATTTGGTTGGCAGCGGTCACCCCGCGCCTGTGCCTTGGCTACCTCGTTCTCCTCCAAGCTCCAAGCCGCGAGAACTCACCAACAAACTCCGGGGACAGGCGTACAAGGGAAGAAGGAGTCAACGCACCTGCCGTCCGCGGCAACGCACCTGCCGTCCGCGGCAACGCACCAGCCGTCCGCGGCAACTCACACGGCGCCAGCTACAAGCAACTCTACAGGCGTCCAGCCTACAAGCCCCGAGCACACCAGCTACAAGCAACTCTACAGGCGTCCAGCCTACAAGCCTCGAGCACACCAGCTACAAGCAACTCTTCAGGCGTCCAGCCTACAAGCCCCGAGCACACCAGCTACAAGCAACTCTACAGGCGTCCAGCCTACAAGCCTCGAGCACACCAGCTACAAGCAACTCTACAGGCGTCCAGCCTACAAGCCTCGAGCACACCAGCTACAAGCAACTCTACAGGCGTCCAGCCTACAAGCCCCGAGCACACCCACAGGCCTAGGCAGCCGAAAGCGAGGGCCACAATCTACAAGCCGCTCCCCCGCTTCAAGCCAGCACTGCTACGAACACTGCAAGCCACTCCACGATACGGCAGAAGTATTCACACCAGCAAGGAGGGGGCACGCCGCGCTGACTTTGGAACACCCCACATGCCCCTCGCTCTACAGCTGGCGGCACCACCGCCGCTGCCGGGAGCATCGGCCCAAACCTCTTCCGGCAAACAGTCAGCAAGGGTACCCGCGGACATCTCCCGGTGATTGCAAGCTGTTACCACTACCGTTTCCTGCAAGGCGTCTTCTCAAGAGGTTACACACCCAAGTCGTCTTATCTGCCACCGCGGACCATCTCTTAATATAACAAGAACGCCGCGGCCATCATACGTCTGGCGACAGTGTACCGGCACCCAGCCGCGGCCGCTTAGTTTGCTGGGTCAGCAGTTTTTCAACCTCCATTACGAGTCCTCCGATGTCCGCCCATCCCTCACCTCTCCCTGCCGCTGTAGCCGCGGCCGAGGTTTCCTGACGCGCCTACAACGCCTGCACGTACCCCAGGGCATCACAAACCGTCGCCCTCTCCACTACATCGGCTGATTAATCTTGGTATTTGTGGTTATTCCCTTCTTGTCCAAATATGCCGACTCGGCTTATTTTCATTATTGTCCATGCAGAGGCACGACTTTTTTTTTTTCTGTGTTCCTAACACTGTTAATCAGTCATAATTGTGAGAGTAACGTTCATTCGCATACGATATTGATTCTTTTTTATTGTTTGCTAGCGAGTATATTGAGTATAGTGTGAGTTCCCTGTTCAAAGTTAATCTTCATCAGTGTGCCCTGCCTCCGTTTTCTTTTCACCGCTCGAGAGAAAACGTGAGCTTCAATGGTATACCCACTTAAAATACCACAGTGTTTATAAAGGCACTTTGCTAGCCATTCTTGCTTGCCTTTTTAGGGTTTCGGCGCAAACTATTAATTCATACACGTTCCGTTTATTGGTTAATATTTACAGCTATCAACATATGCTCCTATTTTGTAAATGATTTACACCATAGTATGAACAAAGACACTCTCGCTAAACTCGGCGACACCTTTAAACGGTTGGCTCGTCCTTCAAGTGAAGAGGGACCGGAACACGATACCACAACCGGTGAATTTACTAAGGTAATCTTATGTTCAGGCACTCATTATTTATCAATTACAGGCCGCAGAATTCGTTCACCCCCGGGTTCGTCTGCATACTTACAACCCACTCAAGGTTCAAGGACACCCTCACCAGCATCCCCTCGCAACAGCCGCAGTATTGCAGGCTCAAAGTAAGGTCTCTCCTGTAGTTTTTGCAAACAATCAGGACATTCTGAACATTCTCGTTTCGCTAAACGTAGGGAATCAACACATTCAAGACAGGGCTCAGATAGGAGGTCAGGAGGTTACAGGGGCGGGCATCATTCATCACACAGGAACCCTAGGCCAAACCATCAGCGGAAGGCTGCCTTTTGCCATTTCCACGGGAATTGTTTTCATGATTCAGACAGTTGTTCTGCAATACAAAAGGCCAAGGAGGAACAGAAGTACAAGTCCTCAGCGGACAGTAAACCACACTCCTCTTCTCAGAATAAAAAGACATGACTTCGTGACAGCCCCGAGGCGTACATCCAAGTGTCCCTTAAGGAAAAATACTAATTGGGAGCAACTTGACTCCGTCATTGCCGCCTTGGGACGGACAAGCATAATTGCCCTCCCTTGCAAGGTGGGCAAAATTTCACTCACCTTAGCGGTTGACACAGGTGCCACAGTCGATGTCATCTCCGACTCCGCTTACAGGTCACTGACACGACAGGCGAGTGGGGAAACTTGGCCGCTCCAGGAGAACGACCTGAATGTGGTAGGCGTGACGGGCACCACTTTGGGCATCCTTGGGCGAGTACCATTAACAGTCAGCTTACATGAAAAAGTATGTCCCTTTCGAGATTTCTTTTATGTCTCTAGCAGGTTTGCTTTACCTGTTGTTAGGGCTACCTTTATTTCTAATGCATTTTAAAATTCAAAGTCTTACCCGCCACTGTCCCCATTGGCTGTTCTCTCTCTCTTGCCTCTATTCTGATTCGCTATGAGCGTTTCCCGCCTTCTCACGCCTGCAGGGCGTCCCTTTCCACTCCCCCGCGCTCCTCAGTCTAGAGTTGGTTTGGGCGAGAGAGAGATTAGTGCCCCAGGACTCCGGGATTTATTTGGGTTTTCCCCCATCCCTTACATTTGAGTGAGTCTTGTATGATTAGTTTCTTGTTGTGATCATTTACCTTTCCTGTGCTGCCAGTTGTAATAGCCAGTATCATTATTTTGTACCCTTTATGGTAATTTTTGTGCCACCCGCGTCGCCATTTACGACGCAGGCTCTATTTTTTGTAGAGTGTTACGCATACATATACTCTGACAATTCACCCTTGTCAACACTTGCTAGCGAATACCCCCATTTCGCAGGATAGTGCAAGCTACCTTGCACCACATATACTCTGACAATTCACCCTTGTCAACACTTGCTAGCGAATACCCCCATTTCGCAGGATAGTGCAAGCTACCTTGCACCACATATACTCTGACAATTCACCCTTGTCAACACTTGCTAGCGAATACCCCCATTTCGCAGGATAGTGCAAGGTACCTTGCACCACCTATACTGACAATTCACCCTTGTCTACACTTATTTATTATAGTGCTTTGCAATGTTCAACTACTGACTCCCAGCCCCTGCCCTGAGTTCTTGCCTTACTCAGCCATCCACTCTCATCAGTGGCAAGTCTCTTTATTGTGGCAGCTTATGCCTTAAGCGTTACCTAAAGCGTGTACGTTACCCCATTATCTTCTTTGTTATTACCTTTTTTTTTGTTATTAAACTATTCTTACCTATCCGCTCTAATTTTATTTGAATCCGTTGCACACACATCTTGTTATTTATGTTCTTCTTGTATACCTGTTCGTCCAGTAGACTGAACGGCAGTCGAATCCGTTCACCTGCAGTGACCACGTCAAGAGTGGATTCTTTCTTTGAGGACGTGGCTTCTCCCTGGAGTTACGCAGGACTTTAATCTCACTCAGTCTGTAGGACGTAACAGATATATTTTGGCGACCTTGCCAGGATTTTCTGCTGTTTTGAGGCAGTAATTAAGCAGTGTAAAGATGCCTATCAGCGACGTAGACGCGGCGCAACAGTTCCTTTCCTGAGCCCTCTCCAGAGCATACAGACTCTCACAGTTCCTGAACTCCGTGTTGTAGCACTGTACCTGGGTGCTGAGGAAACTGATTTAAAGGGTATTCGAAAACCCGAATTAATTGAGTTTGTGTGCCAACTTTTGTATGTAACTGGGGATGAACAGGGCTCAAATGAGCAACCAGGGCTGCCGCGCATTGGCGAAACGAGTGAGAATCAAGCGGCGACGCACATCGACACACACACTTTGCCTAGCGCGCCGCCCTCCTCGCCTTTGGTGGACGCTCAGCTCCATTCAACTGCAAATAACGATGCCTCGTTACCTCACTCCCGTGCTCTTACCACTTACTCACAGCAGCTGGAGTTACTTAAAATTCAGCTGGATCTAGAAGAAGCGAAAACTCGCCGCCTACAGGCTGAAGTAACTCTGCGTGACTCTATGCATTCAAATGTACCGAGTCCCTCTTCTCTTTCAGCGCCTTTTGACCTAGCCAAGGCTGCCAAGTTTGTTCCAAATTTTGATGAAAAGGATCCTGACTTATTTTTCTCTTCTTTTGAGAGAATAGCTCACAGCCTAGAATGGCCAGAGAGATACTGGACCTTACTTGTACAGGCTCGTTTTGTGGGAAGAAGCAGACGGACTTACTTGTCTCTTTCTGAGTCAAGTGCACAGGATTATGATGCAGTTAAATCTGCTGTTTTGCGGGCTCACGCCCTAGTACCTGATGCATACCGCTGCAAGTTTCGGGAACTCAAGAAGAGTTCTGACGTCTCCCACCTCGAGTTTGCCAGGCTTACTCGTGAAGCTTTCACTCGCTGGTTAAGGGCTACCGAGACACATTCTTTTGAGGATCTGGTGGAACTACTTTTACTAGAGAAGTTTGTAACTACAGTCAGTCAAGACGTAGGAGTTCACGTGGTAGAGAGGGAGGTACATACCATTGAGGAAGCGGCAAGGTTGGCGGACAAATTTATTTTGGCACATCGTACTTTTAAGCACACTGGCACTGGCACTGGCATAGATAAGGGCAAAATTGCCCCAGGTAAAGGTAACTGGCACAACAAGAAAACTAGCACTACCGCTGAGGTTGACAAGGGGCGTAGTCCTTCGTCACCCAGCAGCCTGAGGAAATCGAAACCTCAGTGCACCTATTGTAATCGCCCCGGACACACTTACGAGAAGTGCTTTAAGCGCGTCTCATTCAAGGCTCCTGTAGGGAAGGCTAAGCCAACCCTTACAGTAAGTGCAGAGGAGAAGAAGGACCAGGAGATTAAAGACACAGATAAGCCGGTGGCTTTGGTGTCTGATTTGTCTGCCTCTAAGGCCGGTGACATTACTATTGAAGAGGTACAGGGGTGTGCCCCTGTTGATCTAAATGGGACGTCTAACCCTTTCATTTCCAGGGGTTGTGTTGATGTTGAAGGGAAGCAAGTTCCTGTGACAGTACTCAGGGACACCGGCGCCATGCAGAGCCTCGTCCGCGACACTGTTGTCGGCGGTACCGACATGGGTAGGCAAGTCCTGCTCCGTGGTATTACGGGTCAGGCATCAGTTCCTCTAAAAAGGTATGAGCTGTGTACTGACTGTTATTCGGGGCCTGCTAATCTTGCAGTTTTCAGTGATTTACCCGTTGATGGCATAGACGTCATCTTGGGCAATGATTTAGGTGGAAGTAAGGTTACAGGAGAAGTACCGCTTGCCATCCTCGAGATGAATCCTCTCATTGATCCTGAAACTGTTGCCGGAGAAGAGCCGAGCTCAACTTTCCCTGCTTGTGCAGTAACGCGCAGCATGATTAAGCATCACACACCTGCCTCAGTCATTAATGATTCTTCTTGTACACCTGGCATTCTAAACGAGGACTCTCCTGAGGATATGGGCTTAGTCCCACTTTTTCAGTCTAGTGTTGACACTGATCTAGAATCTTTTCCCGTAGGTCAAGAGGCCCTGATTGCAGCACAGCAAGAGGACCCCACCATACAGCCTCTCTTGGAGGAGGCAAGGGACAGCACTAGTAGCTCCTCCAACGCACGTTTCTACTTCCAAGACGGAGTACTCTTTCGTCGGTGGATGCCACTGCATCTACCTCAAGATGACGAGGAGTGGAGTTCCACGCGCCAGCTTGTGGTTCCCCGACAGTACAGGCACACTGTCATACAGCTAAGTCACTCTCACCGTCTATCAGCTCATTACGGTGCCAGGAACACGCTTAACAAGTTACTTAAAGTATTTTACTGGCCTCAGATTCGTAAGCAAGTCTATGACTTTGTAAAGTCTTGTCATGTCTGCCAGAAGGCAGGAAAGCCAGTTAAGCGTATTCCCCGAGCTCCTTTGTACAAGGTACCTCCAGTAGGGCAGCCTTTTTCACATGTTCAAGTTGATGTAGTAGGACCTTTGCCCAAGACTAGGAGGGGACATGAGTACATTCTAACTTTAATTGATGTGGCTACTCGCTTTGTCCATGGAGTGCCGCTCAGAGCTGTTTCTGCTAAGTCAGTTGTCAAGATTTTAACTGAGTTCTTCTCCATGTTTGGCATTCCTTTTAAGGTGCAGACTGACGGTGCTAGTTATTTTATGGGAACAGTTTTACAACATTTTTACACCAGCTAGGCATTACACACTCTGTTTCGTCACCTTATCACCCTGAGAGCCAAGGTGCTCTGGAGCGTTCACACCGCTCTATTAAGGCTTCCTAAACCAAGCTAGGCTTGGATGGCGAGTCCAGCTGGGATGACGACCTGGCTTATGCTTTATTTGCTTTACGTGACACGCCTAATTCCAGCCATGGCTTTACTCCTTCGAGCTTGTGTTCGGTCACTCTGTTCGAGGTCCACTCTGTATTCTCCGGGATAAGCTCCTTGAGAAGACTCTACTCATCTGCCTGCCATACAGCACGTCGAAGAACTTCGCCAGCGCCTTACAAGATGCTGGAGTGTGGCAGCCGACAACCTCGAAGTGACACGAGACAAGACCAAGCAGAGGTATGATCTCAAGTCTAAATGTCGTGAGTTCCAGCCGGGACAGCAAGTTCTCGTCTTTCTGCCTCTGCAGGGCCAGCCTCTCGCAGCGAAGTTTTCTGGCCCATACACTATCTTGAAGAAGATCAGCAATACGACCTATGTAGTGTCCACGCCTGATCGGCGCAGAGCTCAACGCTTGTGCCATATTAACTCCATGAAGCCGTACCAAGAGGAGGCACAAGGCTCTGCTCAACCGGCCCTCGTCTGTTCCTCTACCTCACCTGAGGACGAAGAGGTTCTTCAAGGACTCGACCCCACCGACTTTTCCAGTGTCAGAGCATGGCAACAGAACCCAGCAGTGTTCAGTCAGCTGTCTACCAAGCTTGCTCACCTAGAGCCCAGCCAGCAGTCTGACATCCATCGACTACTCAGCCGCTACCCTGCTGTGATGAGAGATCGGCCAGGTCTTACGTCACTCGTCGTCCACGACATCTGTGTGGGAGAAGCTAAGCCTATCAAGCAAGTCCCGTACAGAGTGAACCCCGAGCAGCGTGCCGTTCTGAGCCGTGAGATTTCTGCCATGCAGGAGTTAGGATTGATTAAAGAAGACCATAGCCCGTGGTCTAGTCCAGTAGTCCTAGTCAAGAAACCAGACGGGTCGTCTCGAGTCTGTGTAGATTACCGTAAAGTTAACCAGTTGATTGCTCCAGACGCTTACCCTTTGCCTCGCTTAGAGGATTGTATTGAGTCCGTAGGTCGGGCTAAGTTTATTTCTAAATTTGATTTACTTAAGGGCTTCTTTCAGATTCCTTTGACACCTAGGGCACAGCAGATTGCTGCTATTGTTGCTTTGGGAAAAGTTTATGTGCCCCTAGTTATGCCTTTTGGCTTGTCCACTGCGCCCACTGCATTTCAATCTCTTATGAACAAAGTTCTTTCTCACGTTCCAGGAGTGGCCGTGTACATCGACGACATAGTCGTCTTTTCCATTACTTGGTCCCAGCATGTCTCCCAGCTCGATTCTGTTTTCCAGGCCTTAGCTGAGGCTAACCTTGTCCTTAATTTGTTTAAGAGTGACTTCGGTCATGCCGAGGTTACCTATCTGGGCCACGTTGTTGGTCGGGGTGAGTTGGCTCCCATCCGTTCGAAGGTGTCAGCGATTTGTAACTTGCCACCCCCTGCCAACAGGAGAGCCTTACGTAGGTTCCTGGGTATGATTGGGTTTTATAGGAAATTTGTACATAATTTTGCACTGATTGCCTCACCTCTTACAGACCTTTTGAAGGGGAAGCACACCTACACGTGGGATGACAGATGTCAGGTAGCCTTCGAGACTCTAAAGGAGGTACTTTGTATTGATCCCGTATTGAGAGTGCCTGACTTTTCGCGGGGCTACAAGCTGGCATGTGATGCTAGTGACTGTGCAGTTGGAGCCGTCCTCTTGCAGGAGGATGAGTCTGGTGTTGACAGGCCTGTTGCCTATTTTTCTAAGAAGTTAACTCCCCCTCAGACTCGTTATTCAACTATTGAAAAGGAAGCCCTTAGTATTGTTCTTGCATTGCAACATTTTCAATATTATCTTGCTACCTCTCAGCCTACTCTTATTTTAACTGATCATAAACCTTTGATTCATATCAGCACCCTTAGCAATGTGAATAGGCGTTTAATGAGATGGGCCCTGTTTCTTCAGAATTTTAACTTGAAGTTTGAGCACATTAAGGGGAGAGATAATATTATTGCAGATTGTCTTTCCAGACCCTCTTAGCTGAAGAAAGTGACGTAATGTCCCTTTCTTCCTCTAAGGGTGGAGGAGTTGTTAGGGCTACCTTTATTTCTAATGCATTTTAAAATTCAAAGTCTTACCCGCCACTGTCCCCATTGGCTGTTCTCTCTCTCTTGCCTCTATTCTGATTCGCTATGAGCGTTTCCCGCCTTCTCACGCCTGCAGGGCGTCCCTTTCCACTCCCCCGCGCTCCTCAGTCTAGAGTTGGTTTGGGCGAGAGAGAGATTAGTGCCCCAGGACTCCGGGATTTATTTGGGTTTTCCCCCATCCCTTACATTTGAGTGAGTCTTGTATGATTAGTTTCTTGTTGTGATCATTTACCTTTCCTGTGCTGCCAGTTGTAATAGCCAGTATCATTATTTTGTACCCTTGATGGTAATTTTTGTGCCACCCGCGTCGCCATTTACGACGCAGGCTCTATTTCTTGTAGAGTGTTACGCATACATATACTCTGACAATTCACCCTTGTCAACACTTGCTAGCGAATACCCCCATTTCGCAGGATAGTGCAAGCTACCTTGCACCACATATACTCTGACAATTCACCCTTGTCAACACTTGCTAGCGAATACCCCCATTTCGCAGGATAGTGCAAGCTACCTTGCACCACATATACTCTGACAATTCACCCTTGTCAACACTTGCTAGCGAATACCCCCATTTCGCAGGATTAGTGCAAGCTACCTTGCACCACATATACTCTGACAATTCACCCTTGTCTACACTTATTTATTATAGTGCTTTGCAATGTTCAACTACTGACTCCCAGCCCCTGCCCTGAGTTCTTGCCTTACTCAGCCATCCACTCTCATCAGTGGCAAGTCTCTTTATTGTGGCAGCTTATGCCTTAAGCGTTACCTAAAGCGTGTACGTTACCCCATTATCTTCTTTGTTATTACCTTTTTTTTTGTTATTAAACTATTCTTACCTATACGCTCTAATTTTTATTTGAATCCGTTGCACACACATCTTGTTATTTATGTTATTCTTGTATACCTGTTCGTCCAGTAGACTGAACGGCAGTCGAAGCCGTTCTGCAGTGACCACGTCAAGAGTGGATTCTTTCTTTGAGGACGTGGCTTCTCCCTGGAGTTACGCAGGCCTTTAATCTCACTGTGTCTGTAGGACGTAACACTGTGGATGGGATCTTAGGATTAAACGCCATGAAAGACCTGCACATAACCATAAACCCTGAAAGCAACGCGATCGTGTATCAAGGCCGACGCATACAGGGGATGGTAAATCCATCGCCTCTGTCACCTGTAATCCCACCCTCAGAGGGGGAAAATGACCAACCCACCGACTCGACGATGATCGAGTGCCCTACCTATCAAATGAGCTCAGAAGGCAGAGGGTGGACATAGTGGCACTCTCTGAGACGAGGAGGCCTGGCAGTGGCGAGATCAGTAAGGGGGGTACACCTTCTACTGGTCCGGCAAGAGCAATGGCTTCCCTTTCAAGGGGGTAGCTATGGGCATCTGCAGAAACCTGCTGCCATTTGTAGTTTAGGTTGCTCCGGATAATGAACGTATAATGCGAGTGAGGCTGAAGCACACACTGGGCTTCATGTCTCTTGTTGCGGCGTACGCTCCTACCGAGATGCGTGAAACTGAAGAGAAGGAGATGTTCTATGCCAAACTCGACTCAGTATTAGACCGGTGCCCTCCCCGGGACACACTCATTGTCCTGGGCGACTTCAATGCTACTACTGGCACTACGGCTACACATGGCTACGAGCCATGTATTGGTCCCCATAGTTCTGGTACCAGTAACATCAAAAGCTCTCTCTTCTTAAATTTTGCAATATCCAGGAGGCTAAAAATTGCGGGTTCCTGGTACCAGTGACCAGAGCTGCACCGCTAGACTTGGTATAGCGACGCCGGATGGGTAGCTAAGGAGATTGACCACATCAGGATCAGAGGACACAGGGTCAACCAAGGATGAGAGACAAACTAAGGATAGTTCAGTGAAACGTCATCAACTCAGCCATGACGTCACGTGTTCTATGACATCACGGCGGTGACGCGCGCTGGAGACCCTCGCCAGCAAGAATCTCATTCGAATCTTCGTTTTATTCAAGGATTTACACATCATATATGACGTGTGGTGTTCTCTGAAACATATAAGTTGTACAGGTAGTTTTAATATGATGTGGTATTAATATTAGACAAGAATTCTGTAGATCTTTGGCAAAACCCTGAGAGAAGGCGGGTGGTAGTGGTGGACCGATCGACACTTTTTACATATTTTTAAGCTGGTTAACAATTGCTAAAGCCATACCTAGCTTCTGCTTGGATCTTTACAGGTATTTTCCTTCATAAAGCCTGGGATATATTGTAAGAACCCAGCACGACACGTACAAATAATGGAGCACACCGATTGTGACTCCAGCCAAGTTCCACAGCCTAGCTCCATTTTTCCTCTTATTTCTCCATTATGATAAATTATTAAGGATTTGATGTACACATATGTTAATGTACATGCCTTATTTTTACATTATAACCTATAGAATTACCCATGTAAATAGTTATAACAAAAATAAGTAAAAAATAATGTAATATATTAGCTCAATGTGTCCTACCTGGTCCCCTTATTTGTCCATTAAGAGGGATTGTTAAGGTTTTTACTGTACTTATTCATTAACATATCACTCTTATACATTCATCCCTAGGACGCATTATAGCCTATATGCATTTCATGTCTCGCCCATCCTTTGCCTCACATCTAACATTCCTCCAAAATTATTTTATAATGTCTACCTAACTTTTCACGTCATTACACTTTTCCTGTACCTTTTTTGGTTCAGGTTTTAGTTCCAAATAACTATCATTATGACTTGGTGTTAGTTCTCATTGATGATTACAATAAATAAATACAATAAACAGAGAAAACCGTGACAATAAGACATCATCCCTCTCAGAATGGTTTATTATTTTGGTCGATTCCTCGTTATTTACTATTGTTTTCACCTACATAAGACAATACAAACCTTCCTTAATCTTTTATATGCCTTCTAAATAGTTAAATACCCACCTAAATAACGTAAAATAAGAAGAAAAAAAAACTGCAGTGGAGCGATGTGGATCATATTGCTTACCTGGATAATTTTCCTGTTTCGGGAGTAAAAGGGAAGGTACATCATTGGCTTTTAGTGATCTTGTTTACTGTGGAGACTTGTTGATCAGCTTCCTCTTGATAATGTAGTGCTGTGTGTAGTCTGTCGCCTTGAAATGACTTGAACAAACTCTGGCAGTATCTGGATTTAACTTATCTTTACGGCTACACGCATGAATCAGCTGCCTAAATAAGGACTTTGTCTTCAGAAAACGATAAAAATGAAGCTTTCCTAGCTTCTTACACCTGTTATTGTTATTACAGCCGTAAACAGCACACCTTGTCATTGTTCACTGCAAGAAACTTCAATCCATTGGCGCTTCGGCCACACGTGTAGGTCTCCAGCAAAGAGACTATATACCAAGAGATAGTGGTATGTAGTAATTCCTCGGGCGTGCGGAAGTAGCGCCATCTATTGGGGCCCACCAAAAACGTCACTTTTCAGGGGTAGCTTTACTATTTTTGAAGTACCTGCCACAGCACCCTATCCAGCCTTTACTTGCTATTTTCATTATTGTCAATTGATCTACTAATAAGGTAAAGAAATATATATTTGTTCTTATGTTTTATTAGGTATTATCTACACTATATCAGTCTGTTATTTTAGGAAAAATATGGTGTAGAAAGCATTTGCTAATATATATATATATATATAGATATATATATATATATATATATATATATATATATATATATATATATATATATATATATATATATATGTGTGTGTGTGTGTGTGTGTATGTGTAGCAAACATATCCAGTGCTTTAAATACAAGCAAAGCATACAACATTCTATGCATGCTAGATTACTATAATGCCTTTGCAACTGTGGTAACGCGGATGTCACACTGGTCCTGTGTCCCAGGGAAATGGGTTCCCTCCCACCACAGGCTCAAGGGCCAATGTTACGGAGATGAGCACCGAGGCCACGCGCTGCTACAGCATATGCCCCCAACCTTACCTTTACCTTTTGCAACATGCTCTTAGCTGAGCAAAAATATCATACTAACAGTACAAGTGCCAGATAATGGCAAGCATTGCATACTGTTTGACAGGGCAGAGAACAAAAGCTTCTAAGCATTACAACTGAAGTAAACAATGGGAGACACTCAAAGCTTGTTAACTGAACATGACCCGATTTATAACAGGCAAAACCAATAATGGTGCGTTATATACAATAAAAACTGTATAAAAATGTTGCAAGGCACATCAATATAAGAGCAAAGCATCATAAAACATGCTGAAATACATGATGGAGGACATCAAGAAGGTAACACATGAGTTGTCTTAAATGGAATGCAATAACTTGGTGGTCTTGGGAGACAGCCGAGCCTGGAGGTGAAAAAGGGATGTAGGACACGGTATGATCTCACAATCTCTGACCTTGGTGTCAGGGTCATGAAGATATTAAGCTCAGTAGACACAACTATGCAGCGGAGGCACATATGATAAAAGTAAATGAGACAAAATAAGGCAACTCATAGTGTAAGAAAATAGCAGGAAAGTTATGCTGCAGTATGTGACACACCAAATCACAGGGCAGAGAGTGATATGTACAGGTAACTCTCGATTTACGCGTGTTTGGTTTACGCGTTTATTAAATAACGCGGGGTCCAAAATCCAAATATATGTTAAATTTACACGTTTTTTCACTTATACGCGATATTTTATGGATGTCTCACGCAACTGGACGCCGCGGCCACACAGCTGGGCTCAGTCCTTCCCGCGCGCCAATTGAACAACAATACAGTACCCACGCTGCCACGCTACTCAACAATAGGGGTGGGCAGGTACCGGTACCAGTACCTGTACTAACGTTACCAGCTATACGGTACGGTGCCGGTACCAGACTGCTCGGTACCGGTGCCAATACTAGCCAGTCGCTCATGGTGTCCCTCATTTCTTCCTCACACGAGTGAGGCTGAGACTGAGTGCCTGAGTGGATATCTCGGTGATATGTTTTTTTTTTTATTTATTTATTTTCTTTTTTATTTAAACATAGGCACATGTATAATATTTACATACCCAAAGGTGCACTGTCGTGTGCTGCCTATTCAAAGGGCAGAATAAAATCTATATAAAAAAATAACTACATAAACTATAAAATAAATATATATATACTATAAATTTTTTTTTTAAAAACATACAATACAGAATATGTGTGAGCGCACTGCACACTACACTCGTGTCACTGCTCCACCACGAGTGTCAGTGGGGTGGGGAGTGAGCCCCTCCAGTGGTGGGCCGACAGTTTTATTTTTTGGGTGTTCATCTCCCGGATGTTTGGTATACAGGCCGTGAACATGTTCCACATCCGGCAGACTCTTCCCGAAAAGGTGCGCTGGTGCTGGCTGGTACGGGAACACGGCACCTCCACTGCGTCACCACGGGATAGCACCGTTCTCGTGTCCCGCGTGGTGACTCTCGGAGGTTGGCGTAAGCCCACCAGATGTGGCACTCCCTGCACTTGTGCCTTATGTAACACCACAAGAGCAGCTACGTCCCTGCGGTGTTCCAAGGAGTCGACGGAGCTGAGAGTTTCCTGCCCGATTGGGGGGTCTGCCGCATCCACCAGTCGCAGTGCCCGTCTCTGGATGGCGTCGAGTCTCCCGCTGTGCGAGGCAGCACACGACATCCAAGAGAGGGCAGCGTACTCCAGGTAAGGCCGTATCTGGGCCTTGTAGAGCAACAGCCTCCCTTTTTTGTCGAGGAAGCTGGCCACCTTCGCAGGCAGGAGACTCTGTGGGAGGCCTTTGGGCAATGTGTTTGATGTGGCTGTCAAACCGTAGCCCTCGATCCACTTCCACTCCCAGAATCTTGACGGATTCCTGGAGTGGGAGGGGGACGCCACCAAAGCTTAGCTTCCCCTCCACTGCTGGCCTGGCAGTGGGGGATCGAGAGACCACCATTGCCTGGGTCTTCTCTGGAGCAAAGGTCACCTGCCAGCGGGCACCCCACTCCTGTAGCACCTTCAGCTGCTGATTGACCTCGTCAGCAGCTCGCCCACAGTCTTGTCTGGTGTAGGTGCAGGAGAGAGTGCAGTCATCAGCGTAAGCTGAGACTGCTGGCAGCTGCCGGAGAAGGTCGTCCACATATATGTTCCACAGAACTGGCCCTAGCACTGAGCCCTGTGGCACTGATGCCTCCACTGGCAAGGAGTCGGACGTCTGCCCGTTGACGACAACCTGGAGGGTCCTTCCTTGAAGGTAGTCTCCCAGGAGCTGAAGGAGGTCACCTTGGATGCCCTTAGCACGGAGTTTTTCAAGGAAACCTCCGTGCCACACCCTGTCAAAGGCACCCGTTATGTCCAGGGCTACCACGACAGTGTCCAGGCCGTCGTCAAGGGCGTCCTGCCAGTTCTTGGTGAGGAGCATCAGCAGATCGGAGGTGGACCGGCCAGGTCTGAACCCATACTGTTGGTCCGAGAGGAGGTAGTTGTCCTTGAGGTGGCAACAGACTACGTCTGCCACGGCCCTCTCGAACACTTTCCCCACCACAGACAGCAAGGAGATGGGCCGGTAGTTTTTGGGGTCAGACCTGGAGCTCCTCTTGTGGACGGGAACCACCCGAGCCTCTTTCCACGCCGATGGCCAGGTGTTTTCCCGGAGGCAGGCAGAGAAGACTGTGGTGAGAGGGGCAGCCAACTCGTGGGCACACTGCTTCAGCAGGTGCGGGCTGAGGTCATCGGGGCCGGTCGCCTTCTGGGTGTCCAGCCCTCGCAGCAGGCGCTCGACCTACACCTGTGTCACCTCCACTTTCGTGACAGTATCCTCGCACTGCTGTTCCAGATGTGGCGGTGTCTGTCCGGGGTTATCCACCTTCATCTTCTCGGCGAAGAGACTGGCCAGCAGCTGGGCTTTATCCTTGCTGCTGGTGGCCACTGCTCCATTGTGTCTTGAGAGAGGAGGAATCGCGTCCTGGCGGCTGATCCCCTGCCTTTCCTTGACGAGGGACCACCAGGTCTTATTTCCTACCCCTGCTCCACACAGCTTGCGCCTCATGTCTTCCTCCCACTTCCTTATGGCCCACTTGCTGGTCACCACCATCCTCCTGCAGGCCGCACGGTGCAGGACCTTGTTGCGCCGAGCCGGGTTCCGCTTGTAGCGGAGCCACGCTGAATACTTAGCGTCAGCAGCAACACGGCAGCGGTAACCAAACCATGGTTGATCCGCTGGTCTGGTGGTAAACTCTCGGTGGGGCACATGTCGCCTCTGGAGGGCCAAGAGTCGGGAGGTGAGGGCTTGTGTCATGCCCTCCGCCCCGCCTTGCAGCACAGAAGGCCACGCCGTGTGGCTCAGGTCACGGCGTAAGGAGGTCCATTCAGCCTTATCCCACAACCAGATCGTGCGGGCGATGGCCTCGTCCCGAGCCACCCCCACATCCACCAGGGTCAAGACAGCATGGTGGTCGGAGCTGCCCACGAGTCCCAGCTGGTGGCAGCGTAGAATGTCTTCCTGGAGGTCGGAGATGACGGGGTCAAGTGTCCCGCCCAGCTCGTGAGTAGGGAAGCTTACGTGGTCCGTCAGGCCCTGCACCGCCAAGAGGGATTCGTAGGCGTTCTGTTCCAAGTGGTGGTTGAGGTCACCCACCAGTAGGACGTGCCTGCAGCTGTGCGCCACTAGCAGGTCGTCCAGGGACTCGGTGAGGTACCGGAGCGAGGCAGGCCCTTGTCGTGGCGGGCGGTACATAGCGCACAGCAGGAGGGCAGAGCGGTCAGCCAGCACAACCCGGAAGAACATTACCTCCATCTGGGGAGGCGTGTCCACGTCGAGGTGCTGGGCCTGTAGTCCTTCCTTGAAGCAGACAGCCACTCCGCCTCCTGCTCGCTCATGTCGGTCCCTCCTGGCCCAGTGAGTGTAGCCACGCATCTTGCCAAACGTGGGCTCCACTTCACTGTTCAGCCAGGTCTCCGTCACCACAACTATGTCGGCACTATGTCGCAGGGCACAGTTGTGGGTCAGGTCTCCGATGTTCGTTCGGAGACCACGTACATTGGCGGAGATGACCTTTAGTTGACGGCGGGGGGGTTGTGGCTGTACCATGATGGTGGGGGCAGCGGTCCGGCGTGATGGTGTGCAGGAGGGCTCGTCTGGGGGTGTCGGGGGAGGGGGGGGTTCCACTGCCAGTCCGGGATGTGACTCCAGGCCCCCGGCTGTGAAAGAAGTGGGCGGGTCTGTGGTAGGGGCTGAGGCTGTGGTGGTGCTGATGGGAGGCTAGTGGCCGGAAGCCTTCCCTCCGCCAGGATTCGTCGGAGGAGACGTTCCTGTCTCAGGTCAGAGGCCCTTGTGTAGCAAGACACAGCAGTGTGTCCCCTACGGGTGCAGTACTCGCACGTCTTCACTCTGGTTGATGGCTGCTGCGGGTTGACAGTCTGTCTCCGTGGCTGGCCGGCTTCCTCCTGGTTGTACGTGTGGTGACTGGCCTCGTACACTTCTTGAGTGTTTCCACTTTTCTTGTTTTCCTTTTTCTTTTTCTTCTTAATCCTTCCGGTAGTGGTGGGTGGCGTATCGGCTGTGGTGGGGGTTAGGCGGTTAGGGGTAGTTGTGGTGGCGGCGGTGGTGGCTGAGTTGTTAGTAGCGACGGCGGGGGTTTCAGTGGTTGTGGTGGTGGCGGCGGGGAGGATGTTAGGGGCAGTGGCGGCGGTGGTGGCTGAGTTGGTAGTAGTGATGGGGGGGGTTTCAGTGGTTGTGGTGGTGACGGCGGCGGGGAAGATGTTAGGGGAAGTGGCGGTGTTGGTGGCTGTATTGGCGGTGGCGGGGGGTGGGGGGGTGTTCAGGGCTCAGGTTCTCTCTCTCTCTCTCTCTCTCTCTCTCTCTCTCTCTCTCTCTCTCTCTCTCTCTCTCTCTCTCTCTCAGTGAATGAAGTGAATATTTATTTTTCGATAGAAACCTACCTCTTGTTCGATTTACATTGTTTTTGATTTACGCGACTTTTCAAGGACACAATACTCGCGTAAATCGAGAGTTACCTGTATTTCATAGGCTACATCAGTAAACATGTAGCATTTATTGCAGGAAGCACACATTAAAGTTGGATGTAATAAAATATGTTTTTAGCACACACTAAAGTTGGATGTAATAAAATCATTTGATAATGAAACTCCTTGAACTGGCCAACCAAACAAACCACTCTCTGCCCCCACCGCCCCCCCACCCCCCCAAAAAAGCATGACTTTTCACAAGGTTTATGAGGCGTTAGTCAAGAATATCAACTGCCATTACATTTTGTCAAAAAAAATCATACCTATTTGATTATGTATATCATATAAAGGAGAAAAACACATTGCATGCTGTAATACAAACAAGATTGCTCCTGGAAGTCACCTTAACGATGCCAGACACGTGATGATAGACACTTAGTGTGATGAAATTACATGCTGTATTTCACATCATGAAACCAAGACAAGTGTCACTGCAGCACATTATTAGGTAAGGCAAACACCAAAAGCTTGTTACCTGAACAAGATTAAACATAACAGGCAAAATCCACAATAAAGCATTGCATACATATTGCTTATTGCATGCAGAGAACAAATGCTTCCAAGCATTACACCTGAAATAAATAATGGCAGATATTCAAAGCTTGTGAGCTGAACAAGATCTGATTTATAACAGGCAAAACCAACAATGGTGCATTACATGCGATATCTGGCAGGGGATTCCTTGCATGATAACTGGAAAGTGGCAGACACCTAAAGCTTGTTAACTGAACAAGATCTGATTTATAACAGGCAAAACCAACAATGGTGCATTACATGTGATATCTGGCAGGGGAGATAAATGATTCCTTGCATTACAACTGGAAAGTGGCAGACACCCAAAGCTTGTTAATTGAACAAGATCTGATTTATAACAGGCAAGACCAACAATGGTGCATTATTTGCAATATTTGGCAAAGTATATGGAAAAAATTTCTTGGCGTAACAAGAGTAATACTAAATAATGGCAAATCCCACGAAGTATCTCTTCTTTTGACAAAGCCTGTGCTCTTTGATGCAGGGCTGTCAGAGTCTGTTTGCTCCAGCCAACATTTACTGAAATACCCCTAAGCCATGAGTGAAGTGTTGAAACTGAAGGCAAGTGGAATACTGTGCTTAGAAATCTATTAGCATTTGGACTTTGATAGTATAAGGCCAGAGCAAACCTCCTCTCTTGTAACCCATATCTTCTACTAGGCTTAGATCTTGGCATCTTGCAGCATGTTGAACCTGACCTCTGAAAAAATTCACCCCTATTGGATCAAAAAAATTGCTGGCACTGGGCAAAAACTACCCAGGAGTTGTAACAGCCTGGGCTTTGAGCTGCCTTGCCTCCCGGCGCAGACGACAGACTGTTTTGTGCAGCAATTTTCACTTTTCATGTCTGAAAATACATGCAAAAATATTTAATCACAATTAATCACAATTCTAAATATAAAATATGTGCATGTAATTGCATTATTTTCAGTGCTATAAGGACAGTGAATCTAAGTATTGACATTATGTCTGCACGCCAGCTTCGATGAAAGGCTCCACTTAGATTGCCTGACAAGAGTAATATTTTCAGGAGAGATGGGGGAGAGGATACAACTGGAGACTCTTGACAGATATAATGTCAAGATCTACAAGCACTCATTTTCCATATATATCTTTGATGTTCAGTCCATACTAAAACATTTGTCAATGTGTTGCCACACTAAAAATCTAAAAATTCCCTGTTTCTCAAATGTTAGTCATACCTAAGCCCTGCTAAACCATCCAAGTGAATCAAGAATGAGTTCCGGGGGGCAGCATGAGCCAATAATAAATGACGCCACTATAAAAAAAAAATGCCTGCACCATGACGGGCCTGGGCCGACCGCCAGGCCCCTGAAGAAAGCGTACCGGCGCTATAGGCGGGTGGAGAAAAAAAAGGATCACATCAGAAGAATGGACAAAGGTTTGTTAGTGGCACTTCAAGGTTATGCTACCTCTTCAAAGACTGGCCAGTCATGGTTTAAAGTGGAACAGGATAAACAAGAAACAGGCAGGTATCTGTGGACACTACTGTTACTATCAATTGCCAGCCTATGGCAAAATTTGAACCTATGCTATCAAGAACATAAGACCCACGTGCTGATCACTCGACTAATCGTAACGGGAGGCGGTGGTTGAATCGACAGAGTGATGGCGCCGCGTTCAGGAGGACGCGAGTACAATCCCCGCCCGGTGCCACCAAGCTGGGATTTTTCAGCCGCCGCCGAGTGGCATAAAACTACCCACATGCTGTCCAGAAGACCACCTATCAACCCGGACTCTAGATTCTAGGATTAAAGATGAGCTCCGGGAGGGCAGCATGAGCCAATGCAAGATGGCGCCACTATAAACACTCGCCTGCGCTAGAACGGGCTGGGGCGACCATCAGGCCCCACCGGGAAGAAGCCTTGGGCCGACCATCAGGCCCGAACGGTAAGAAGCCTACCGGCGCAATAGCCCGCGACGTAAAAAAAAAATAATAAATAAATAAATAAAATAAATCGGTACTACAGCCATAGAAACATAATAAAGAACTTAAATATGTCAATCAAAATGTCAACCTTTTTACATACCTTTTTTTTTAAAGATATGTAGCCTACTGGTGTAACAGTTAAATATTGAACTCAATTTGTATGCAGAGATGTGAGGTATGTTATTAAGCTGTAATGTTTCCAACACATTAGTTGTGATTAAAGCAACACGGAATAGTAACTAAAGAGGATAAATTACTAATGAGAACAAGAGGTTTCATACTATATTGTGGTGAGCTTGATGGCCGAGTCGAGTTTCCCCCAATCCCATCAAGTTCACACCCTGTTGAGAGTCAATTTCTTAATCAAAGTGAAAAATGGATGCAAATGGTCAATAAAATTAGCTATTATACTTGGTGTCACAAATTAAGGCAAAGAATTTAGGGAAGGACTCCCGGACTTGGCGTCACTAATGAGGTAAATGATTTCGTGCACTCATTGGGCTATATGTACATTGTTATAGTGTGTATTATTGTCTTCTTGTTACTGTATATTACCAACTGATAATGAAAATACATGTCAGGATTAATCATCAAATACAAGTAAAAAAGAATCATATATGGAAATTGTGAACTTTTAAGTTCATGTAACAAACAAGGTTTGTTATACACAAAAAGGTTGGATACCTTAGATGTAAAAGATTTTTGGATATAACATCACCCCCTTCCTCCATATTGGTTCTTTAAAGCAAGGGTTGACTATAGCTGATTATTATTTGTGGCAGGTTTAATGACATTTTTTTTTTTAGTGCAAAGCATCTGAAATTCAATGATCATTATGGAATACTTCTCATGAGTAGCTTCTAAAACTTGACAACCTAGAAGGATGCACCATCAGACTGTAAAGAATAGATATATTATAAGACATAGCTACATTGGTGGATCCAAGTGGGGGCCCAGGCCCCCCTCCCCCCCATGATCCTGAGTGATACAGGAAAACTAGCTCAAAAGCGCGTTGTGGCTAAAACAATGCTTTTTCTCAGAGGGATCAGGTGTCTCATTCGGATCCGAAGAGGAACACTGGCCGCCCAGGAATGCTTTGGCACAAAGTCCAGGCCGTTATACCCATTGATTTAGGTCAGTCCACCAGTTTTTCAAGACCAGGACTGCCGAGAATGGCTAATCGGTAATGCTAATGCTCCTTCCACCCCCAAAAAGTTTGACGTCCCCCCCAAACTTATTTCCTGGATCTGCACCCAAAGACATACCGTAACATGGTTCAGTGATCATGGACAAAAAAAATGTTAAGACAATCAATATCCAATCATTTCAGGATATACAAATCAGCAGCCATATGAAGGAATTCTACAACTTAAAAGTGATGTTGTGCAGGGCATGTGTTAAGTGACTTGCACAATCTATTTTGTGAAGTCATAATTAGATTAATGACACAATAATCAACAAACACTAGATGAAGTATTCATACCGAAATCAGTACATGGAGCTGGTGCAGTGCAATGGGGAGCACACTCCTGTAGCTCAGCAAGAGGATTGGATGCTGCCACGTGCCTTAGGGGGTGGCTAAATGTCTTCATTCAGCTTCACCCTTGGCCTCTTTCTTGGACTCTCCTCTTCAGCTGCCACATTCTCTTGGATGATACCGAATGTGTGCGGATCTGTTGGGATGTGGTTGTGTTAGATGTGGAATAACATACGACAGTGGAACATGGAAGGAAAGAGTATGTCCACACGGTAAAATATAGAGATGAGGATTGCCAAGTGGGTTTGTTGGTGCACCAGGGAATTAAGAGGCCAGGTGATGTTATGATCTTGAAGGAAGAGTTGCGAGGTATGATGTGAAGTTGTAAACTCGCTGACTGCATTAGTTAAGTGATTACAAAAGGTAAATTGAAATTCTTTGGATACTGAAAGGATGTACGGGGACAACTGGGTGAGAAGGGAGAGAGATGCAGATTTTGATGTTATATAGTTAGTTACACCAATGAAGACTTAGGACATACACATTCAGAAAGACCACAATTTTGGCTGCTAGACGGAAAAGCACTAGATGTCAAAGTGCCAGGACATTGAAGGAATTAATAATAAGAAAAGCAATAATAATTAATGAGTATAAATATATTTCTGATATTTTTGTTTATCTTAATACTAGTATTAGAACTTTCAGACACTAATAATATAATAAATAAATATTGAAAAATTAATGAAAATAAATATATTAACTGTACTAATACTACCACTAACAATATTAACAATTTAACAGCACTGAACCTAATGGACTGAGCAATAAACTGAGTCTGAAATATAACCATAATTGAGCTGTCTCTGTCTGAGTGTTATGTGAAGCTTGCTCCATGCACCGTGATAGGAATGGCATAGATGCATGCAGGTTGCTGAAATACTTAGTCACCAGCCACTTGTAGGTATGGCACCAATATGTGTTGGAAGCATTGGCGGCCAACTTCTATTTATTTAATTATTAGTTTCTTTAAACAAAGGAGACAGCTCAAGGGCAACAAAGCGTACTAGAAAAAAAAGCCCCGCTACTCACCGCTCCCAAACAGACAAAAGTAGAGTCTTGATACACTCTTCTTGAAGGTCAAGTTATAGGCAGGAGGAAATGCAGACGTAGGAAGGCTGTTCCAGAGTTTATCAGTGTAAGGGAGGAAAGAGTGAAGATGCTGGTTAACTTTTGCACAAAATGTTTGGACAGTATAGGGATGAGCTAGAGCAGGATAGAACATGCAGTAATTTACTTAAATTAGAAAAGTATAGATTTAGAAGGGAAATGGGCAGGCATTGGTTTAGTAATAGGGTGGTGGGGGAATGGAATAGACTCAGCAATCGCATAGTGAGTGCAGGGACGATAGCTTGTTTTAAGAGTAGACTGGATAGCTACGTGGACGAGGGTGACAGGTGGTAGTGGGGGGAAATCTGGAGCTGCCGTGTGTAGGCCATTCGGCCTCTTGCAGTCTCCTTATGTTCATGTGTTTAAATCAAGTGCAGCGGCCAGCGGGGCCTTGCAGTCTCCTTATGTTCATGTGTTTAAATCAAGTGCAGCGGCCAGCGGGGCCGCGGGAGGAGGGGAGGCATGCAGTTAGCAAGTTCAGAACAGCAGTAAGCATGAAAATTATTAGAATTTCCACATTATCATTATTTATATATATAACTTACCCCCGTCTGCCATCTTCCCGGAATAACTGTAGTTTCACACCAGGCTGTGTCTTCTTTATCACCACAAAGGGACATGATTTGAGGCTCTGGCTGGTAAACGTGGCGGCCGGGGCGGTGTTATGATATTTGAACGAGGCAGCGTTGCAATCGGAGCAGAGAAAGATATTGCTGCGAATAGCGGTATAATAACCAATATAAGTTAGACGGAGATAATTATATCCACCCACTCTTTCCCCCTACAGACCAATGATTCAATGTAAATCATTACTGATGGAAGTCAGCGTGCGTGCTAAAACAATGAGTTTGAAAGAAAAACATGATCACATTGTTTTTAAAGAACGGCAGTAGGGCTACAACCTTGGTTCATTCCAGTATGTATACAGAAAGGTTAAACACATAAAACACATCTAACCACTGGTAGCCTCCCACAAATGCAGAGAAAGTAATATAATTGCGGTACAATAATAGCATTACTCATGACATGCAGTCAGGCTATATCTACCTGGTAAATATATATATAGTTCCTACTGTTCATTTTAATATTTATCTCCCTATATTTTTTTTATTTAAAATGGGAAATAACCAGACTGAAGAAAAAAAGTAGCAACATTTGCTGCTTGATCCCATGTAGCAACACTGCTGATGGGTACTGGGGATTGGGGGTAGGTGTCTGGAGAGGGAGGAGGCGCACTGATTTTTTCGATGTATCTTAGCTTCGCAGCATTCTCAAGCGATCTCGCGTAATCACTTAACACAAATGATGTTGAAGGTCCTGCCATTTACCCGTGGGTAGTGACTTGGGGATGGGGCACACGTGGTGCATCTGCTCACTCTGCTGGGGAGGTGACCACCAGCGGGTTTGCAGACGACGCACAAGGTGCAGACGACGCTATTTCGTGACGTCACTGCAAAACCTTATTTTCTTATGTATGTATTTTTTTTAAGGTATGTAATTAAGTAGATATAGGCAAGTGTACCTTTAAAGGAATCTATTTTATATAATGTCTTATTTATGTATACAGGATAAACTATTGAATCACCAGCACTCCTCGGGCGAGTAGCTGGGGGGTCCTTCTGCGGCGGCGTGGTTGACCCGCCTGGTCATCCTCGCTTTGGGCCCCCCCGCAGCAGTCAAGTCGACCGGTCGGCTGCTCGCCCGTGAACCGCTACGGGTGTCTACTGGGCGCCTGCCCGGAGAGCCCGTGCCTCAGTCGCTGCTCAACAGCTGCTACTCGTGTCTGTGGCGGCGGCGGAGGTATCCCCACACCCGTAACGAGCTTGCATTGCTCGCTCCCCCTTACAGGGCCGCCTTTTGGCCAAAGGCCCTGTCCCCCTATTATGGGGGTAAATCTTGAATGAAATGAATGAATGACTATTGAGTCCTATTGTGTGAGGATCGAGTAGCATCATGCTCGTTAGAGAGGATTTGAAAGTATGTTTGTAGTGCCAGATTTTTATAAAGTGTTAAGTGAGGCCCGCAGTGGCCGTTAATTTTCTCACGCCAGAGGCCCCTCCCCCCCTCCCCGGGGTGACCCCTATTCTCCGCCAGAGATACTCTCTGACTAGGGATGGGCAAGTACCGTTAATTTGAGTACCGGTAGTACCAGTACCGAAAACTCAAGTACCGTCAGTACCGGTACCGGTACCCAAAGGAGTTTTTTTTTCTTAATGACTTCTGATGAAATTCCCAAACAAATTTCCTGTAAAGAAAACCCTCTCTCTTCCTTCAACTTAATATCAACTAGAGTAGAAATGCAACGTTTAGGAGCCTTCTGATTAATGTAAAATCACTTAGGTTTAAGGACAGACCACCTAGTCTGTACCATGGGGTCTGTGTGGTCTAATTTTCTATGTAAATCTATGTAAATCTCTCTCTCTCTCTCTCTCTCTCTCTCTCTCTCTCTCTCTCTCTCTCTCTCTCTCTCTCTCTCTCTCTGAATGAAGTGAATATTTATTTTTTCGAAAAAAAAATAGCATGTATAGTTATTATGGATGTACTCGATCATAGTCTAATAACAATAAAAATATTTATTAGCAACCTAAAAAAGAAAAAGAATCGGACATGAAGAATTATCCACTAACTCCAATAAATAAACCAAATAATGGAAACGGGAGCTGTGATGGAAACGGAGAGCAGGACAAAATGGTGGGAAATTGGGGAGGCGGTCAGCGGGGCAGTGACTCAGCGTCTACACACAGGGCTCATACCGCATGGAGGCGGGCGAGCGCCGAGCGTCACTAAGATCCTAACGGCAATGCGCAGTGCCGAGTGATCATTAAGCTTCCCGGAACCCAAGTGATCATGATGCTTCGCGGTACCAGTACCGATAGCAGTTATCGATACCAGGTACCGGTACCTGGTATCGATAACTGCTATCGGTACTGGTACCGCGAAGCATCATGTGATCATGATGCTTCGCGGTACCAGTACCGATAGCAGTTATCGATACCAGGTACTGGTAATGGTCTCGATAACAGCTATCGGTACTGGTACCGCGAAGCGTCCTGATCACGTGGGTTCCGGGAAGCTGACTGATCACTCGCCGGTACTGGTATCGATAACTGATATCGGTACTGGTACCGCGAAGCATCATGATCACTTGGGTTCCGGGAAGCTTAATGATCACTCGGCACTGCGCATTGCCGTTAGGATCTTAGTGACGCTCGGTGCTCGCCCGCCTCCATGTGGTATGAGCCCTGTGTGTAGACGCTGAGTCACTGCCCCGCTGACCGTCTCCCCAAGTTCCCACCATTTTGTCCTGCTTTCCGTTTCCATCACAGCTCCCGTTTCCATTATTTTATTTATTTATATATTGGAGTTACTGGATAATTTTCATGTCCGATTCTTTTTTTGTTTGATAATAAATATTGTTATTGTTATTAGACTATGATCGAGTACCCACTACCCATATCACAGAGATATCCACTCACTAAGTGGTTATCTCTCTCTCTCTCTCTCTCTCTCTCTCTCTCTCTCTCTCTCTCTCTCTCTCTCTCTCTCTCTCTCTCTCTCTCTCTCCTGCTACACCTCCAATATTTAATCATCTTATATAATTCATCATGCAATTCTTTATAGCCAGAAACTCTCGCCAAGGGATTCAAACTCTTTTTTCGTTAATGCTTTATTGGATAAATATGATCTCTCTCTCTCTCTCTCTCTCTCTCTCTCTCTCTCTCTCTCTCTCTCTCTCTCTCTCTCTCTCTCTCTCTCTCTCTCTCTCTAAAAGTTAACGAGTCATACGAATTTAACAGTGGCAAGTAAAAAGAAAACGAAGTCGTGGGTTAAAAGTTAGTGAGTCCCACGAGTCTTTAGAAAACGCTAATATATATTGTTATTGTTATTAGACTATGATCGAGTACCCACTACCCATATCACCGAGATATCCACTTACTAAGTGGTGATCTCTCTCTCTCTCTGAATGAAGTGAATATTTATTTTTTCGATAAAAAAATAGCATGTATAGTTATTATGGATGTACTCGATCATAGTCTAATAACAATAACAATATTTATTAACAACCTAAAAAAAAAATCGGACATGAAGAATTATCAATAAATCCAATAAATAAATCCGAGCAACTGGTACCGGTACCGAGCAATCTGGTACCGGTACCGTACCGTTTAGCTGGTACCGTTAGTACCGGTACTGGTACCGGTACCTGCCCACCCCTATCTCTGACCCAGTCTAGCCCAACCAACGGAAGGGTGCAGACGTGTGGCTGTCTGCTCGAGCAGCAGTTCATCACTGCCAACCCGGCTCTCCATACAGCCCTTCAGGCTTAGGTTTAGAGTAATAAAGTTAGGTGTCCATACTCCCCCGGTGTCAGCTTTGCCAGTCATTTCCTTCTCCCTTTAGGGACCAGGGTACTTGTCCCTGGTCCAACTATCGGGCCACCCTCTCTTGTTAAAGCCTACGGAGTGTCGCGCAGGGAGCCTGCGGGTGAGCACACCGTCCGACCTCCCTAGAGCACATTAGAGGTTAGCCCGATACCCAGGAAATCCTCCAATTATTCCTCCCCTTTGCGTCCCACTCCTCCCCTCAAGGGTAGGAGTGTACCCTATGGCCGAGCGCCACCCCTCTCCTCCCCCTAGTAGGGGGAGGAGCACCGGACCGACCTCCCCCACCTGAACGACCACCACCGCTTGAACGACTACCCACACACGAACGACCACCACCACCCCGCTCGTTGACCCGCTTCGCGCAAAGTTTCTGATCATTCACTCTGACGACGTCAAACTTTCAAGTTTGAATGGTTTTATCATCAAAAAAGTGATTGACGGCCAGGCAGGCGCAGTCAGTAATGTTAAGAAACTTGCCAGTGGAGACCTGCTCGTAGAAACATTCCTCCCCTCACAATTTCGTGACTTGATGAAGCTTCGGATGTTTTACTGCTACAAGGTTGCTGTCTCGATTCCGGTGAACATGAATTCGTGTAAGGGTGTTGCCACCCATCCCGATTTCATTGACATGGAAGTGGATGACATCCTTGAGCAGATGAAGGATCAAGGCGTAATTGAAGCCCGCCACGTAACTCGTCTTGTCAGCAACACGAGGATTAAGACCGCCACTGTTGTTTTCACTTTTGCCGGCTCTGCTCTCCCTCAGAAAGTAGAAGTTGGCTACGAGAAGAAAGAATATAGACCGTACATCCCCAACCCCCTTCGTTGTTTTAAGTGTCAGCTGTATGGCCACCATGGAAGCGCTTGTCGTTCTCCAAAGCTTTTCTGTGCCAGATGCGCTGGAGAGGGTCACAAGGTCGAGGAATGCGTATCTCTGACTGAAAAGTGCCGTAACTGTGAGAGTGCTCACTCCACCTCGCGGGACTGCCCCGCTTGGAAGGTGGAGAAAGAGGTCTGCACAGTTAAGGCTACTAATGGCATTTCTTACTTCGATGCAAGGAAGAAGGTGAAGGCTGTGCATGACACGCCAGCACCGAATGTTTCCTTCGCATCGGTGGTAAATGCCAAGCCCAAGATGCATTCTGTGTCAGTCCAAACTGACCCGACTCCGCCATCTCCACCCCACTCTACCCCTACACCTGCTTCTCTCACAGTAAACACTGCTGCCACCACCACCAACTCAACACCCAACACTACCTCTGTCTCTGCTACCACTGCTACTGAAGCCTCTACTACTACTACTACTGCCACCGCTACCACTACTACTGCCAACACTGCTAACTACTCTAATGCTGTCACCAGTCCTTCTGTCAAGCCGAAGGACGACAAGCGTGATTGCATTAACCTCACCACCCTCCAAAAAACTCGTGCTGCTGTCAACCCTGAGCCCGCGGGGGAGCGGCGTGGGCGAGACACTGCCTCCTCCCGAGGCAGGTCTACCTCACGCTCCCTCTCCTCGAGCTCCAGGGAGCTCGTGATAAATGAGCCCATGGAGGTCTCCACTGGTAATGACCAGAAGAGGTCCTCTGGCAGCCGCTCTCCCGGCGATGGGAAGCGGCGACGTAAGAAACCTAAGAACACCGGCCAACCCCGCTCCTCTTAAACCATGGCTTTCACGGTACTTCAGTGGAATTGTAGAAGTTTGCGGAATAAAGAACACAATTTAGCACTGTTAATTCACTTACACAGGCCGTCCGTTATTTGTCTACAGGAGACGAGACTTGGAGATCAACCTGATCCCCAAGCTCTTAAACACTACCACTCGTATAGAAGACACGTAGGTCACGGCGTTGCCGTGTACACCCACAAGACACTGCCACAAACAGAAGTGAATTTGAACTCTACTCTGGAAGCTGTCGCGTGCAGAGTAAAATTCAATGGCACGTATCTGGCTATTTGTTCCCTGTACTGTCCACCTCATGGACGCATTGATGATGGTGCACTCACTCCACTTTTTGACGAATTACCCCGTAATAAATTCATTTTGGGCGATTTTAACGCACATCATCATCAATGGGGAAGTCAGAGGTGTGATGGTCGCGGAGAATAGGAATGTCGTCCGTCAGTGTTTGCCGTCTCACTGTTGTATACTTCGCACTCCGATGGTGCGTGGAGGTCACCTTGACATACGTGACCAATTGTAACAATTATTTTCCAACCTGTAACTCGCCACTCCTTCACGAGAGTCCGACTGACACACAACGACAGTCGCTCTCGCTCCGTCGCTTCTTGTACATAAAGGCTACGAATATAATTCGCCTTAAGGAAGCTGAAGTCTTAATCAACACCCTTTAAACGCCCCCCGACAAGCCCGTTACAGATATATCCGGGGATGACATAGATGCTAAGGTCGATGGCGTACAACACTCCATCTTACACGCCGCACAGGCTACTATTCCAACAACTTCAACAATTCACACAAAGCGGGCAGTCCCATGGTGGACACCAGATTGCCGAGAAGCACTCCGAGAACGCAATAGGCGATACAGGATCTTTAGTAAACAGCCCACTAATTCCAACTTCATAGCATACAAAGAGGCACGGGCTAAAGCAAGGAGACAAATTAGAACATGCAAACGCAACTCCTGGCGTAACTACGTATCCACAGTGAATCGCTTCACCCCCCTCAGCCAGGTCTGGTTCATAGTACGCTGCCTCGACAACAAAAGACCATACAACCCCATCACCGCCCTCTTCATAAACAATAGCATCGACGATCCTGTGGATATAGCTAACACCATGGCCAGGAAGTTTTCCAACTTTAGCAGCTCGGCCAACTATAACCCTGCCTTCCTACACCACAAGCAGGCGGCCGAGCAAAATATCATAGACTTTGCCGCGGAAGACGTAAATTCTGACTACAACACCGAGTTTACGATGAATGAGCCTCTCTGCGCTAAAGACCAGTAAAGGCACCAGTCCCGGACCTTCCACGGTCATGTACGGTATGATTCAGCATCTTTGCCAGGACAACCTGACCAAGCTGTTAGCATTGTACATGAGCTCTGGACGTCTCGAACGTTTCCAAACTCATGGCACTTTGCGCACGTCATACCGATACCGAAGAGTTCTGGCCGCCTTACGGATCCCAGTTCGTTTCGTCCTATTGCTTTAACGGAGTGCTTATGTAAGGTCATGGAACGAATGGTAAATAAAAGGCTACTTTTTTTCTTAGTCAAAAAATTTGTTAAATGATCAACAGTGTGGCTTTCGAAAGTATCGAAGCACAATGGATCATTTAATGAATTTGGAGCAATGTATTTCAGAGGCATTTGCCAAGAAAGAATTCATGATAGGGGTGTTTCTCGACATCCACAAAGCCTTTGACATGACATGGCGACACGGAATTCTCATGAAGCTGCACGCTTACGGTTTAAGAGGAAACTTGCCTATTTTTGTTTGTAACTTTCTGAAGGACAGAACATTCTCTGTCAGGATGCCTAACAACGTAATCTCGGACGTATTCGTCCAGGAAAACGGGGTGCCCCAGGGCAGTGTTCTTAGTCCAACTTTATTTTGTATTATGATGAATGATATTCTGTCGACAACTCCCGTCCCCCGAAACCTTAAATACTCACTGTACGCCGACGACTGTGCGATATGGCACTCCTCGCCATACGCACAGTTCTCGGCTGGGCGGATGCAAGTTGCACTTGACTCCGTCCAGTACTGGGCCTCGCGGTGGGGTTTTAAGTTTTCAGTTCATAAATGTATCGGTGTTGTTTTTACTTTACGTAACGTACCTGATTTGCGCTTAACTTTAAATAACCAGCCGATACAGTTAAAAAATTCAGTTAAATTCCTAGGTCTGCACTTTGATAGCAGACTCAATTGGAAAATTCACGTAAATAACTTGCTTGTTCGTTGTAGTAAGAAAATAAATATCCTCAAATATTTATGCGGCACCTCTTGGGGAGCAGACAGAAAATCTTTATTAATGGTGTACAAATCCCTGATTCGAACTCACATCGACTATGGCTCGCAGGTGTATGGTTCGGCATCCGACGCCACGCTGAGTCGGTTGGATGTGTTTCAGAATGAATGTTTGCGTAAGTGCCTTGGAGCCCTAAGATGTACACGCACAGCCCGGCTTAAGGTGGAGGCAAATGTACCACCACTACGTATCCGTCGAGAATACTTGGTCCTCTCGTACGGAATAAAAACACTCAGGAAAACAAGCATTGGCAACGTGGCCTGCGCCCCTCTGTTTCAATATGAGCACGGGCTCAGAGCACCACGTAGGCCACTTGCCGTGCGCCTCCACTCGCTGTGCCTGGAGCTAGGTGTGGACTTGTGACTGCGACAAACTGAGGCCATGGGAAACACCAAACGTATACATAAAATGTGACCTATTACCACGACCAAAACCCATGGCACCGGAGGCGGAGGTCCACCAGCACTTCCTTGCCCTGCTCGCCAGTCACCAAAACTCCCACCACGTGTACACTGCCGGCTCCAAGACGGATGAATGTGTGGGTGCAAGTGAATGGTCGAGTGAATGTGCCTTCAGGTATCGGCTGCCAAACCAAACATTTGTCTTCTCCTCAGAACTTTTCGCTATTGATGAAGCCATAGATTGTGCTACAAATTCTCACCATAACTCCGTCATTATATTTTCCAACTCAATGTCAGCCCTTCAGGCCATTGAGTCCTTGCGAATAGACAAATGAAATACAGGGTCGTATCATTAATAAACTCCACTCATGTCCCAAGTCCATCTCGCTGATCTGGGTGCCTGGTCACTGCAACATACACGGCAATGAGCAGGCAGACGCCTTGGCTAAATCGGCAGTCGAACTCGAGGGGACCTGGGAAGTTCCTCGTGATCTTCAGTCGAGTCTCTCTCTTACGAAAATATCAATACATCTTCTGTGGCAAAGTCAGTGGACCGACCTGGCTCTAAACACCATCAAACCAACGCTAGGCGAGTGGAGCACTGCAAACCGCTCCACTCGCCGCGATGAAATCGTCCTGAGCCGGGTGCGCATGAACTGCACCCGGCTCACACACCTGACCCCTTACATCAATAGAACATTTCCACCGATGTCAGACTTGTGATGTTATACTGTCTATCAGTCACCTCATCTTGCGCTGCAGTAGATTTACACGTGAACGCAGTCCACTGGTAAACTACTGCAGAGCGAGGGATATTCCCATCACCTTGGACGCAGTTCTTGGTGACGGAATTCCCGAGGTGACCGACATATTGATGCTTTTCTTAAGAGAGACCCGCTTGATCGACGAGATGTGACGACATTACTTTTTTGGGGGGTTCTACTCTATCACTATACATGAAATATATACATAACATCATGGTAATGCTACATATATCTTATGTAAACAATGTACTATTACTGTTGTGGTCCACGTGATAACCTACAGGTGATACATATAAAATTGATATATTTGTTATCTCATTTTTATATGCGATGTTAGTCTATTGCTGGGCCACACAGCCCTGTGTGTGTGTGTGTGTGTGTGTGTGTGTGTTTTTCCCTGTGTCCCCGCCCACCCCTGCTTAGCTAGCCTCGGATAGGTCCCCTTAAATGTATTTGTTTTATTTTATTTTTTTCCTTTTTTTTTTAGTTATATATATTTTTTTCTTTTTTTCTTTTTTTGGTAAGCTATGTGGATGAGGTGAATGAATGACTATGAATGATGATGATGACAAAAAAGATTAAAAATAAAACTACAAACCTCAAACAAATAATAAATATGGCCTAATTGCCCAGCCAGGGCTGATGGCCAAAAAAAAAAAAAAATAATAATAATAATCTCTGACCCGCCGCACGGCCAGCCACGCCAGCCTTCGCGCCCAAATTCTTGGCTTGGTGTCCCCCCCACCTCGCCTTTGTTCCTCCCCCTTCCTCCGAGTCACGTAGTCCAGTCTTTCTAGTAGCTTCCTTGCGCCGCCCCGTGTCCCGCGCGCCGTGACCCAGATACCATACATTCCCTTGTAAATTTATCTCCCCCGTAAGTATTAAACCCAAAATAGATTTTTTGCCACGAATAACCTTGTAAACCATACCATCTGAATTTCTTTATAACACATTAGTGGACGTTGTTAATTTCCTCCCCCTCTTATTAACACAAGAAATCATATAAGCCCTTCTGGCAGTCCTCCCTTCCCCCCCCTCCGCCTCCGTACTCCTCCTCGCCCTGTATAATTAGCGCACACAGCGAGGGTCGGCCCCTCACTCGGCCCCCCTCTTCAAGTCCAGGTAAGCGCTGCCCCATGCATTGAATAACGCCCTCCCCATCCCCCAGTGAATCCAAATCCAATCCCCATTCTCCTCAGTGCATTTATTCTCCCCCTAGCTGCTATTATACTGCTTACCATCCTAGTGAAATAAGCCCCTTCACACCCCCTCATTCGGCCCCCCTCTTCAACTCCAGGCCCTGTATTGTAATCAGTCAGCTACCGTTTCGTCCGCTCACCCAACACACATACACACACACATAGTCCCCAAGTGCCTTACCCGATTATTTGAATATGTCGTCGCGTTCATGTTACCCTTGTGAGCGTTCATAGAACCGGCAAAGGCAGGTTGTTAGGTGTAAGTATATCAGTTCATTGTTTTTCATGGTGTAAGTTTCCCCAGACTAGCCTAGGATATAGTACAGCTATTATACCATTCCGTATCATTGTAACAAAATGTAATATCAAAGTAAATTCCCCTTGTAACTACATTATTTTTCTTGTTTTATATCATTGTCGCTTTCATTTAATCTATAAGGTTACGGTGGGGTTGGCCAGAAGCTGCACACCGGAAAAAAAAGTGCCTCACGTCTTCCATAAAGTTTCACGCTACCGCAAGTTTTTTTTTTTTTTTCTTTTCGTCTCACCCGGCTTGATTGAGTGTATTCATCAGTCTAGTTTGTTATTTTCAGTCTTATTTTCTCCCCATTGAGCAGGGGGTTTTCGACCCTCATCGTGGGGTGCTGGCAGCCTACCTCTTCATCGTTGCTCTCAGTTACAGCATAATTTGTCGAAATCCATTAAATTAAATATTTTTTTTATCAAATTCATTAAGATGTAAGCGATAAAACAGCCCGTGAGATCCCGGGGCATTATAAGTTTATAGTTTTCATTGTACGTATTATTATTACACAGCAAGATGTGAGGCGTTACAAAGGCAATCCCACGCTTACTACTGTGAGCCATAACAAAGGGACGGACAGTCATTATTCTTAGATTTAATGTTTAGGCTCTCCCATTGTGGCCAAAAAGGTATTTAGCGTGTTTTGTGTTTTTATACTGTGTCTAGAATATGCGTATATAGAGTCAAGGGAATTATAGTGTGTATAAGCAAGAAACATTACCTAAAGATGTGTGTACGTAATTTCTTTGTGTGTTAAATTCACTACAGAAACCTATAGAAGATACGATATTTGTCAATCAAAGACAAAGACAATGAAAGCCTGTTTAGATTCTATTTGAGTTACCGCTCGACGTAAACACTTTTGATTTTATTTGCGTTACCGTCCGACGTGAATACTTTCTTTTTCTTTTTCATCTCTTATCGCTCCACATGTTGACGTCATTTTCTGCGCGCCGGTTGACCCCAAGGATGAGAGATACGTTAGGATAAATCGCTAAGCAACTGTTTTCCAACAATGCACCTCGCTCGTGACGTCACATGTAAACAGAGACGTCACTGGAGACCCACACGTGTGGCCGCGGCGCCAATGGATTGAAGTTTCTTACAGTGAACAATGACAAGGTGTGCTGTTTACGGCTGTAATAACAATAAGAGGTGTAAGAAGCTAGGAAAGCTTCATTTTTATCGTTTTCTGAAGACAAAGTCCTTAGTTAGGAAGTTGATTCATGCGTGTAGCCGTAAAGATAAGTTAAATCCAGATACTGCCAGAGTTTGTTCAAGTCATTTCAAGGCGACAGACTACACACAGCACTACATTATCAAGAGGAAGCTGATCAACAAGTCTCCTGATAAGCAACAAGATCACTAAAAGCCAATGATGTACCTTCCCTTTTACTCCCGAAACAGGAAAATTATCCAGGTAAGCAATATGATCCACATCGCTCCACTGCATTTTTTTTTCTTCTTATTTTACGTTATTTAGGTGGGTATTTAACTATTTAGAAGGCATATAAAAGATTAAGGAAGGTTTGTATTGTCTTAAGTAGGTGAAAACAATAGTAAATAACGAGGAATCGACCAAAATAATAAACCATTCTGAGAGGGATGATGTCTTATTGTCACGGTTTTCTCTGTTTATTGTATTTATTTATTGTAATCATCAATGAGAACTAACACCAAGTCATAATGATAGTTATTTGGAACTAAAACCTGAACCAAAAAAGGTACAGGAAAAGTGTAATGACGTGAAAAGTTAGGTAGACATTATAAAATAATTTTGGAGGAATGTTAGATGTGAGGCAAAGGATGGGCGAGACATGAAATGCATATAGGCTATAATGCGTCCTAGGGATGAATGTATAAGAGTGATATGTTAATGAATAAGTACAGTAAAAACCTTAATAATCCCTCTTAATGGACAAATAAGGGGACCAGGTAGGACACATTGAGCTAGTATATTACATTATTTTTTACTTATTTTTGTTATAACTATTTACATGGGTAATTCTATAGGTTATAATGTAAAAATAAGGCATGTACATTAACATATGTGTACATCAAATCCTTAATAATCTATCATAATGGAGAAATAAGAGGAAAAATGGAGCTAGGCTGTGGAACTTGGCTGGAGTCACAATCGGTGTGCTCCATTATTTGTACGTGCCGTGCTGGGTTGTTACAATATATTCCAGACTTTATGAAGGAAAATAGCTGTAAAGATCCAAGCAGAAGCTAGGTATGGCTTTAGCAATTGTTAACCAGCTTAAAAATATGTAAAAAGTGTCGATCGGTCCACCACTACCACCCGCCTTCTCTCAGGGTTTTGCCAAAGATCTACAGAATTCTTGTCTAATATTAATACCACATCATATTAAAACTACCTGAACAACTTATATGTTTCAGAGAACACCACACGTCATATATGATGTGTAAATCCTTGAATAAAACGAAGATTCGAATGAGATTCTTGCTGGCGAGGATCTCCAGCGCGCGTCACCGCCGTGATGTCATAGGACACGTGACGTCATGGCTGAGTTGATGACGTTTCACTGAACTATCCTTAGTTTGTCTCTCATACTTGGTTGACCCTGTGTCCTTTGATCCTGATGTGGTCCCCCGTCGAAGGGGAGTCACCTTGTCGTGGTGACGGGGCTTGAAGCGAGGTCGGCGGCACCACCTACAGTGGTGGCTTGCCTACCTCGATAGGGCTCGATGTCCGTTGGCCTCGTGGACCAAGTGCTCCCCCCTCATCACCGGTAGAGGAGGCCTACTGGTGATGTTGCCTTCTCCCGCCCTGCCCTTTTACCACCTAGGGCAGGGCTACTGTCTCCCCACGTGTTTGCCGTGCGTGGCGTCCCGTATACTTGTTGGAGGTGGCGAGTGTTCTTAAGTGCTAATAGGTTCCCGGATAGAGAAACTCAATATCCGTCAGGGTTACTTTATTTCACGAAAACACAACAAGTCATGGGCAAAAACAAAACACAAAGAAAAGGTGTTTGTGTGTGTAAGCGTTT